>NC_057688.1:3392081-3609692 GCF_014466175.1 Vespula pensylvanica
TTACTGAAATAAATAGTGATTTTTGAGACACACTGTATAAACAACTGAAGGAAACCAAGATGCACGCGATCGTTCACTTTTCTTTCGCGATCCCTTATCGAGAAGGAAAATCGCTTCTACGTGTAAGAATCCAACTAGCGTGTTATACGGCTTTGTGATAATGAGTTTCATTGCTCGAAACGAAACTTTTTTCGCTTTACAACTAATCATAAAACTTCTTTAAAACGATAAACTTTAAGAAATTTTGTTTGAAAAAAATAAAGAAACAAAAAAATATTTAATCTTGAATTGTATATAAAAATATATTTGTATACACAATTCATAATTTAAATTGTATACGATTTATCAAGATTATAATATCATATCAAATGATATATTATAAGTAAGTAGTTTACTAAAACATACGGAAACTATAATTATTACGAACGTAGTGTAAACTAGTTATATGATACGAATAACGAGTGGATTTTCTTCGGTAATGACTATCTTGAAAAGTGGCTATCCTTCAATTAAGAGTAGGAATATGCTATGAATAAGTAGAAAGGTAATAAACGTACTTACAACTTTACACTGAAGAAATTTGAATATTTTCTAACCATACTCTAGCCAATACCATACGTAGTTTACTTTCTACATTGCATTTGGCGACCGATTACCAGTTTTACAGGACCTTGTATGGTCATGCCCGACCAACATAATTCTCCTTACCTGAAAATTCCACAGGACATTCTACCACTGGATTTTGTAAAAATCCAAATATAACTTATCTCATTCAGTAGTAATTTCTCACCTTCTAATGACTTCGTCGAGGATAATGCAACAATCTAATGTTCTTTTCTTTCGCTCTCTTCCTACTGATTTCTCATTCTTTATAAGATTTTTTATAGATGATTTTTATTTACGTATTCATGTTGATTTTTTGAAATATATAAAATGTCTGTGGATACACAATATTACATACACATTATTATATTATAAGTATACAAAATGTTATTTTTTCATCCTCTCTCCGAATGTTTTATGTAGTTAAATCTTAATAAATGGATAATGAAGTACACGTTCTATGATAACCATTTGTATTATATAACGTCTACACACTATAGTACCTATATGTGTATATACATTGCATATTAAATTAGTACGAATAGATAAAGCAACATTTTTATAATTCCTGCAATTTTTTTATTACATAAGCAGAATTATCGATCACTTTCAGAATTATCGCTAAACGGTATGTTAACCTTCATAACTAAGTAAATATAACCTTGTAGCATAAGACTGTCATTTATATTCTAGGTCGGGAACGAGGTCCGGTAACGAATAGGGTAGTGATCTATCCATGAGATAGTGAATGCTACAGTGCAGTTCCTTAATGTAAAATTATATTATCTAAAGTCGACAAAGTATTGGTCAGGTTTCGTTTGACCAAAGACAACAATGTTGCTATTTTTATCATGATAGAACAGCAGTTGACATCTATTGAAATGTATGTATGCAAAACTATAAAGAAAGTATACTTATTGTATTTCAAGTCGATGCATGTCGTTACATACTGTCAAGAAGAAAAAATTACAAAACTGATTAGATAGTTAAATTCAAGGGAATATTCGAAATCTGATTGAAGTCATTAAAACAATGGCATAAAGGAGTGATATGAATTATAATCTGCCTGAATTACGAAATTTTTATCAATTTTACGGACAATAATAGAAAAATTGAAAAATAATAAATATTTCTGCACGTTTGAAATCAAAAATAAAATGATAGTATTATTATTAATATATTTAAAATTGTTTAAATATAGCATAGAATTTTGGTTTAAAAAGGACTGTCATAAATATAAATAATTTGCGTATATTCACCATTATTCACATATAAGTATGAATGCATTCAAATTTATTATATATATTGTAACATTTGTAATTCTGTTTTATTCAAGTCAGCTCTTGTTATTCAATTGAATTCAAAGAATGCAAAATGGACTTCATTAACCGAGAAGACAGTTTTCTTTCGTTTATTTAACTTCTTTTTAAAATCCGCGTAATGTCAAACGTTTATCTCTTTGGTCTTACCGCTGTCTTACAAGACGTACCGCTGATCTCTTCTGTTGATATTGCACAAAAACGTGAAGGCTTGTGTGCAATATTTTCGATTATTCCTTTCGGTTTAGTCTATCGGCTCGATATAATTATATATATAGTTTATTTGCATATTATGAAATAAAGAAAATTATCTCTTTAAAAATTGTTCTGGTTTGTTTAATCATAATAAATATTTATAACTTGATAAATATAAAAGATAAAGATCCTTTTCCTAATTCTTTATTTGTTATTTCTTTTCTAGAACCAATCTATTGATTATGCAAATATGCATACGTTCTTGTGAAAAATATCTTGGAAAATCACTTTCACCAAACGTACCACTTTTTAAGTGCTCCGGTTTATTCCTATAGAATTTGACTAGTATATTACCGGAAAAGAAAAAAAAAGAAATGAAAAATAAAATGTCGAGATATTTGAAGTGTCTTTTGCAACCCACTGGTCTGCTCTAGCATGACTATCGAGTATCAAACGAGTCCTGGTTGCGTAGGCATTGACCTGTCGAGTTCTATCGAATCGTCAAATCTGTTTACCTGCTTGCGAAAAGGAAAATATATGTCAGAAAAAAAAAGTGACAGTTTTACTTGGTGACGTTGGTTAATAGCCGGCCGATAAAAGATATTTTCGCAGATACGATGCAATGCGATAGTGAATTGAAGGCGATGGACCGTGAAACGCATAAGGCGTGTATACGAAGCAAAGATTTTTACTATCATGTATATATATATATATACGTATATAAACACTAATGCAGTAGCAAGAAGTCCTGCATCTCCACGACTTAGCATTTCCTTTTGTAAATAGGATTTAAAACGCTAACGAAGAAATAGTGTAATTGATCGAATCACTTTAAGTAATTGTAGAACAAACTATGTGATATATTGCTAAAAAAAAATTGAAAGGCATCAGTTTTCGTTTCTTAAATAATTAGAAATTACATTAACTGAATAGATGTAACAAATTTTTTTTAATAACCGATAAAAGTAGGATGAATAAAAACCGTAATAATTTAAAAAGAAGCATAAGGAAACATAATAAAATGCGAAATCGTTTTATGACTAATATTATGTAACCCGATAATAAATGTTCCTTGAAACTTGTAGCTCTAATTGCCATTCGTACTTAACGAGCGGACAATAAACTGCCTCAATCAATCACTCGATAGATCGATATCATTGTTAGGTGAAATAGAAAAAAAGCTTAGCATGTTTCTCATCATTAGAATGTTTCTCAGAGATGTTTACGAATAGGTTCATTGGGTCAAGACAATGAAATAATGTAAATCATCAAAATTGATTTAAAAAATTCATTAATATTACTCATACATGCAAATTTGTATAATAAATAAATTTGGTAATTATTACTATTCTCTTCTTTCTCTTTCTCTCTCATGCTCTTTCTCTCTATACTTTCTAAATTATAAAAAAATACTACCTAACATCTATCATTCTCAACATGTAATCGAAATTCATTAAAATGAAACTTCACACGATACCGAGATACCTACAAGTTTTTATCTTGTTAACTATTTAAATAAAAATAAAAGCAGGAATCGGTAGTAATAAGTTATGCAATAACGAATTTTTTTCCCTATGTCGACTTATGTCGATGCAACATTTCCTTATAACTTATCATTATTTGTAATACGTGGGATAGCCTTATGACAAGTAAGAATAGTTATCTGTGCTGATCTCATATGTAAAACTATTTGTCTTTTATTTATGATACCATTGTTCCATACGTTTAAATATCTTGTAAATATTTTATATTCTTTTATAGATACTCGTTTTGTATCAATGACTTCTCGATTTACTAAATACGACAAAAGAGTTACGTTTTATCTCGCATTTTCTATTCCTTATAAATAAATTCTCCTTTCTATATAATTTACGGATACTTCCACTTCTAAGTATAATTAATCTTTTTTTTACAAATTAAAGAAAGAGGAAGAATTTTTTCAAAACAATTTCGAATCGATTTCACTGCAAGTCTTCAAACAATTTCTATAGAGTATTTCATTTCGAAGCTTCTCAAAAATTGAACGACGGAAAAAAGCTGTCAGACTAATTATGTTCACGATCTTAAATCGGTATGCTCGTTAACACGAACGTAATCAGAAAGATAGTAATAATAAATTAAACCGAAATTACACGTTCAAAATGTTCTTTGACTTTTCGTTATATTGTCAAGTTTTGATTACTCTTTAAAAGAATTTGCTTCCTTGACGATTAATAAAAAATTGCGGAAGAAAAAGGGTTTTGTTTCTCTGTGTGCGGTTCCTCTGAGTACTGGTTCAAAAGTGCGTGCATATTTATTCTCCGTAACCGATCATCCATGAGATATAAAACGATTTTTTGTTGTCAGCTCATTACTCTTAACGAATGGCTTTTTTGTACCTTGAAACATATTCGTTAAATGTTTCCGCTTTCAATATATTTCCTACGCACACTTAAAATTTCCAATCGACCGATTACGACACGTATGAAACAATATGTCAAATTCGAATAAATTAGAAATTTGATTGGAATTATAATACAAATGACATAGAAATATAATTAGGTGCAGGTGTATCCGAAGTGTTATAATTTTCTGTACTTTATATTGTAATCAAGTATGAAATAAAATTTATTACAATTACTGAAATATCGATATCTCTCTGATTATTTTTGTTTCTAATTACGTTTTTGTATTGATAAGTAGGAATTGATATAGTAGTAGTGATTGTAAAATAGCAATATGATACAATTGTATTTGATTTATTTAATGTAGATATGAAAATAACAAAATGGTACATTTTCGTAATTTGACTCTTTGCACTTTGACACTTTCTCTTTAAGTTTTTATACTTTATTCTTACTTTTCTCTTTTTAATATTTTCTGAAACTTTAAACTAAACTTAATCATTTTTTTATTGATTGTTTTCTTTCCATCTTGAACATCATATTATCTAATCATTTATTTGTCATATATCCGTCCATGCTTTCACATACTTTCGCCACATACTAGCTTTATCGGATTTGCAATTCAAAATTCAACATATACTATTTAAATATAACTATTTAAAACATTTTAGATACAAGATAATAACAGTCGAATAATACACCTACGTAAAACTAAAAATAAAAAAAATAGCTATAGAATATGATGTGAATGTAATTTAAATCAACTCTAGACTTTTGCAAAATTATTTCAAATATCAATCATATAATCTTAGAATTTAATGAATATATTTGTGAATATACATAATATAATAAAAGAGAAAAACATGAAACAAAAAAGAATCTAAAAATCCATCATGCAGACCCGTATAAGAATTCAATTAAGATAAGAAAAAACCACCCAAGTCGGAAATTCATAGAAACTCTATACCGAGTTGCTACCAATTCGCATTTGATATAAATCACACGTAATACGAACATTATAATTAAGTGTATTTGCAATAAAATAAAAATCGGAAACGGTTTGATGCGTTTCTTTCATTCTAGGAGTTATGAAAAACCTCTTATAAAAAAAGATGAGCAATACTATTATCAAAAACTGAAATATATGCTTTAATAGAGTTCAGTTGGCGAAACAGCCGACTATCATACATCAAGATACATTTCTCTTGAGGTTCGTGACGTAGGATAAGGTGAAATGAGCCCACTATAGAGTCTCCTTTTCCTCGGCTACATATATACCCGCTCTCAAATACGGAAAGCCACAGTTTGCCTGCATTATTCGTCAGTGACTTTTAAGTGTCTTCTCATTTTATTTCGCGAAACTTAAAACAACATCTTCAAATACACTCTTCGATAAGTGCGTTTTGACGAATCTAATCGTCTTTTTGTTTATTCAATAATATCCCATAATTATTTAAAGTGGTACTAAGAGTCGTCGTATTTAATATTCATATTAATATTCATTATTCTTAACATTCATTGATCCGATTTTACAATAAAAATGTCTTTGATGTTGTGCGAATTTGATTGCTTAATGGATTTCGTAGAACTTTATTTATATCAATTATCATGTATTATTTTTTTTTTACTTTTATATAAATATTCTTCAAAAGGTTTTACATTTAATATTAAAACGGAGATTTATTTTTCTATTATTTTATTGTCAGTAATTTACAATATGAGATTATGCTTTTTTAAAGTTGTTACTTGAAGAGAAAATAATATATGATTCGACATATTAATTCACATAATTATTTCGTCAATTAACACGTGGAAGATCTTAAACGCTATGAATCATAGCGGGAGATTTTACATTAGAAGAGGAACAAGTTCGGAATTATACGTTTTTGAAGAACACCGAAAAGTTTTCAACTTTACCAAGAACTGCAGTATTTCTTCGACTTTTACTCTGATCAATGAGATCTTTATTGAATTAATTACTTATCGAAGTATTTAAAAATGAGAATGCAAGAAATTTTCATGTTTCATTTCCGCGTGGTTCTTAACACGTGACAGAATGTAAACCAGTTTCTAAATAGAAACGGTGTACATGAACGCGTGTAGGAAAGATACAACTCTCTCTTATGATTTATATTTTTAAGCACAATTTTTTTTTAGTTTTGATATGACGAATGAATTATTCTCTCTTAGTAAATTTTTCCTCTTTAAGAATGCCATGGTATATTAGTTTTTATTAATTTCTCTCTAATTATCTCATAAAATAAAAAAAGATCTTTTATTTTCATTAAAACGTCGTATCTAATAATAAGAATTTTGTATCATAGGTATATATTTCTTTTATTCATATACATATTATAAAGAGAATTGGAGCATGTAATATCAAGGATCCAGAATAACCTGTTTTGTTTTAAATGACAGATTTGTCTAAAACCATTCATTTTCTTTTTCGTGCTTTTCTTTTTCTCCGCTTAATCGTCGTGTTATTAGTCAGACATGTATATATATCCCTATATACATCATTAATTAGGTTATCTATTTATCGATTTTTCTTACATTTATTCGTTGTCATGCATAATTTTTTTAACTTAATCATGCATTAATTTTTTGATAAAGTTTAGTATGACGATAAAAAAGAAAGAATATTTACGAACGGATATAGGAGATCATCTCGCGTAAGAAAAACATAATTATATGCTACTACTAAAACTGGAATAGATAAATTTGTTCTCATATTGATTTTGAACCTTGAATGGATGCTCTAAATAAATATTTATTGATTGCATTCATGTATATCAAATAATTAAATTGTATCTAATGTAAAGAATACTGAATTAACTTTTTAAAAATATTCATTGAATCGGTACATTGATTTCATTCTTTTCCAGATAAAAGACGACGAAAAAAGAAAATTAGTCTCAAACAAGAAAAATGAATCTGTTCATCATTTCTATTTGCTTATTATCCACCATTTTAACTGCAATTTATGCCAGTAATACCCTTGGAAGATGGGACTCTCACTTTGGACGAGCTCCACTTCTCGAACGATATTCCTGGAAGATTCTAGATTTTGCTTATCCCGATGAAGCGAGTAGGAAACTCGCTTTATCGATGGGAGAATTCATACCGGAGAATGCATTACCAGTGGGTATAGAAATATGGCGTAATAAACTCTTCGTTACGGTTCCAAGATGGCGAAATGGTAAGTTATCTTTCACTTTCGATAACTTCTTCATTAGTCTTATTGGTGTCTTTGTATTATTCATTTTATTACGTCTTTTATATAAATCTAATGAATGTCAATCAAGATTCATTACAAAGATAATACGATTCGTTCCAACGTTTCTTCTTTATGGATAGATATTTAATTTATCAATTTATAAAAAAGATATTTTATCGATCGAATAAAAATTATGATGAATGATAAAGTAGGAATTAAAAGTAACGAACACGAAACGTTCGTCTTTTTTATCTCGATGTTGAAGAAAAAGACAGAAAAAGGTAGAAGCGTCCCTTCCGTGCTCTTAGTTCGCTGATGATCATACGTATCCCAAGTCAGGAACCGGAAGTCCGTAAGAGAACTATAGAGGAGGCAAGGGCAGTGTCACAGGAGGTATACGTTCGAATCTCGTCTGGTCGACTTCCGGTTCGTGACAAAAAATGCCGAAAACCGCGAGAGCAACTTGAATGGAATTCTCTTTCTCTCCATCTCTCTCTCTCTCTCTCTCTCTCTCTCTCTCTCTCCCTCTCTCTGCCTTTCTCTATCTCACTCACTCACTCATTCTGCTCCTCGAAAGCTCCATCTTCTCTAAAGCATACGAAATCCAGCCCTCTTCTTCCTGGGTTTATTCACTCCCGTGTCCTTTATCAGACTTCTCCATTCCCTCCACACCCTTCCCCCCTACGTGTTTTATATTTATTATATGCATTGGCGCACGCCAGGCCATTGTACCAAGCACGGATGGTCAATGATGGCGGCACGCTGTGTACGATCCTTGTATGTTCCATCTTTTTGCTTTTCTCTCCTTCTTTCTTTCTGCTTCTCTATGTCTCTGTCTCTGCCTTTGAATCACTGCCTTGAATTGTATTCAACACATAGTTTTCCTGATATTGTTAGAATCTTTAAACTGAACATATATATTTCGATAAATTCGTATCCTTGTTGATCCTGTTACAATAGATTCGTCTTTCCTTCGTTAATTTCTCATGGTTGAAGGCGAAGTGATTTAAAGAGTCAGAAAGAAAGAAGGATAAAAATAAAATGGTGAGAGAAACATGTTCGAGTAATAAATTCGAGAATAAAAAGGAAGCTAAAGGCGAGAATA
Organism: Vespula pensylvanica; assembly: GCF_014466175.1. Classification (NCBI taxonomy): domain Eukaryota; kingdom Metazoa; phylum Arthropoda; class Insecta; order Hymenoptera; family Vespidae; genus Vespula; species Vespula pensylvanica. The sequence goes on from NC_057688.1 coordinate 3,400,905, forward strand.
AGGTGCTGGTATTTTGGGATGTAGATTCGCGGTGAAACAATAGATATCGGGTATAGCGCTGGCTTTTCTTCTTTTTTCTCTTTCGATCCTCCTCGTTCCGTTTCTAGGAGCTTTCGAAACGAACCACAAACCGCTCCCTGTGACCGCCATTGTCTTTAGGGCAGGTTTTTATGCGCCCTCGGTGTTTGTCCCATTCTTTCGCGTAACTTCAGATTCACCGTGGGCTCCGAACTTGCTGAGAGAGTACCGACGGGGAAGGAAGGAAGAAAGGAAAGAGGAAACGAGAGGCAAAAAGAAGAAAGAGAAAGAGACTTTGTCGGACCCTTCTGGGTACTTTTGTGTTCAATGAACTCCTCCGCGACAAAATAATGGTCGTGTCAACGATTTGCTCGAATCGGAATAAGCGATTTTGTAAAGTCGAACGAGTTTATCGTATAGGCTCGATATGTATATTTATTTACTATTACATAAACAACAACATAAAAAATTCAATTCGAAATGAGCTTTTCAATTTTTTACTCTTGTAACATTTGATTACAAACTGCCAAAATGGTGGTAATGTACGAAAATATATTTTATATTGATTAATATCTTGGTTAATATCACTCGTAAGAAATCGAGTCTGTTGAGATGCATATATTTGATAATCTTTGTTAAAAGCATTTACTTATGAATCATTATTCTGTTTATTTATGAAGAGTAATTTGATTATTTTATAAAGTGAAATCATATTTGGCTACTCAAGTGTAACAGATTGGTTATTAAACTTCTATCGATTAGATATATAAATTAGATATATTGAACGATGTTTTTAATTAATTGAATTATCAAATAATCCGAATAAAAAATATCCAATTTCGATTTCAATTAAATGATGCCTTTTTCTGGGACAACAAAGGAAACACAAAGCAATTTGCTTTCTTTGTGGTACATTAATTTATTTATTAATTAATCAATTAATTATCAAAAACAAATTTCAAAAGACATGATACTAAAACGTATCGGTGAAACTCCTCTAGTAAGTAGCTATATAAAATAGCAGCATAGGTAATTATAAGAAATTTTACATTCTAGTTATCTAATGATATGAGAAAGTAAATACTATAATTACCAGCACGCTATCGATAGAACGGGTACATTTCAATTTTAATTTCGCTAAACTCGTACTTGTATAATTTTTATCCTTTTTCTTTTTTTTCTGTGGTTTTTAGATAAAATAGCTATTAGAGGCTATCAAATTTAACTATCGTTAGCAAAGTAAATATTCTACAATTCTTTCTCAACGTCTATTTCTTTTTATCGATTTATATTACATCTTTTTGGCAAATTTAAATATAAAAGTGACAAAAAAAAATCGATCATAAATTCTAACATGAAAATTCTGTGAAAAAATCTTAATTTAATCAATTGTAAGACATCATAACTTCTTGTTAAATATTCTTATTAAACATGAATAGAAATTTAAAAAAAAGTGATGAATGAACTAATTGATATAGAAAGTCTATACATCACATTTTGTTCAATCTTACGGAATTAGCGGCTTAACTACAAAAGAATAAAAGAAGTAAACGAATAAGTTTAAATTCACATAACGAGTATTCTGTACAGTTCGTCGAAAAAGGATCGCCAAAATTAGTTAACTCTTATAGACAACTTTTTAAATACTGAAATACGAATAGTACGTACATATGTTATTTGCAATAATAAATTCGTCAAATTACGTCAAATTAATTTTTAAATTAAGATGTGTTTTCAAAAAGATGTTAATATGATATGAATTTTGATAACATTGATAGTACATACAATTTTGATTATATTTCAACAAATTCTTATATTATACAAATCTATGAAGGTATACCAGCGACATTGAATTACATTTCGTTGGATGCAAATCGTGGAGGTTCACCTAAACTCACTCCATATCCAAATTGGGCTCAGAATAAGGCTGGTGCTTGCGGATCTGGATTAACTACTGTATATAGGTAATTATCATCAATAATCGGTGAAGAAAAAAATTTAAGAATTAATAATAAACGGATCAAATTTACAGAATACACGCTGATGTATGCGATAGATTGTGGGTTTTGGACACTGGTACTATTGGAATTGGTGACACAACTGTGCAAGCATGTCCTTACACATTAAATATTTTCGATTTGAACACAGATAAGATTCTGAGACAGTACAGGCTCCGTCCAGACGATATCAATCAAGTATGATTCTATAAATGTTTATTTTAAATATAAATAAACTCATATAAAATCATTAGAAAATTCTTAAATATTCGCAACATATCTCTCATTGGAATCTAAAATCAAAATGCTTACAAATTCACTGAAATTGATTATCGTGAACTTACGAACTTTCGTTTTCCATACGATTACAACCTATTCAAAGTTTTAAGACTACTGTGAAGATATTAATCTCGCGGACATTTTTCACAGAATACCTTCATCGCAAACATAGCCGTAGATCTTGGAAAGGGTGGCTGTGACGATGCCTTTGCCTACATGTCAGATGAACTCGGTTACGGACTGATAGTTTATTCTTGGGAACAAAACAAATCCTGGCGAATAACTCATAGTTATTTCATGCCTGATCCACTTGCTGGTGATTACAATATTGCTGGTCTTAACTTCCAATGGGGCGAAGAGGGTATTTTCGGTATGAGTCTTTCTCCAATAGCCTTGGATGGCTATAGAACGCTCTTCTTCCATCCACTGAGTAGTAATCGAGAGTTTGCCATCTCAACGAGGATTCTAAGGAACGAGGAACTTGCAAAGGACAGCTATCACGAGTTCCAGGTGAATAAAAGAATGATTTCACTCACTTTCTCTCTTTCTTCTTCTTTTTCTTCTTCTTTCAACATCATGAACGACTCTTAAACCGGTTTTCATTATTACGATTTACGTTTCCACGCCTACGAAACATAACGGAATGACATAACGCAAGACGGGAGGTAAATCGATCAAGTTTATAAAAAGACGATCGATAATATTCGCTGTTTGTGAAAAAAACAATTTCTTGATAATGACAAAGACATGTTTCTGAGAACATTATCCAAAAAGAATCTCAATGATTTCAAAGTTTAATTATACTTTCATTCTTTCATTAAAATTATGAATGCAAAAATTAAGATCATTATCCTTTTTTATTCTTCTTTTTATTATTTATTATTCTTCTATTTATTATTATTGTATATCTTTATATTTTTCCAAAGTAAAAAATTAGCAATATTACCATTGAACATAAGTTCTTGTTTTTTTGTTTATATAGGCACTCGAAGAGAGAGGACCTAACTCACACTGTACTGCATCGATTATGGACGAGAATGGACTGCAGTTCTTCAATTTGATCGATCAAAATGCAGTAGGATGCTGGAACTCTCAATTGCCTTATACTCCTGCTAATCACGCGTTAGTCGCAAAACATGACGAGGCTTTAATATTCCCAGCGGACGTCAAGGTAAGATTAAAACTCAAAGAAAGTAGGAAACATTCGAGATCGAAATAAGATAAAAAAGATAATGTTCAAACATTCCAGGTGAACAAAGGCATGCTTTGGATAATATCGGATAAGATGCCAGTCTTCCTGCTTTCAACTTTAAACTATACTGATGTAAACTTCAGAATATTAACTGTACCAATTCAGGAAGCTATCTCCGGCACTATCTGCGAAAACACACCATGGCGATACGTCAATAATCACATTTGGTGGGACCGATGATCTGTTGATAGTTAAAAGAAGAAGCGCGTAAAATCTATTTTGAAAAAAGATGGAATCACGCGTTTATCCGCTCAAGGTTTCGAGCGGTCTCCTGCTGCCCTCGAGAGTTCCGGCCATCTAAATACAATTGGTCGTTTGTACGATCGCCGACTTTGCTTTCTTATTCTTCTTATTCTTTTTCTTCTTCCTTTTTCTTGTTCATCTCCTAAAGAAAAGAAGAAAACGAGAGAAAGGAAAGAAGGTAGAAGTAAATAAACGGAACAGAAGTGTATATCGACTACCTTTCGTCTCCTTTCTCTTTCTCCCACTACTCTAAAACTTGGTCGTTAACACTGCTTCTATGCGGAGACTTTACAAGTCCTTTAGGGTCCTTTCGAGCGATTTACCAGGACGACTGGCCGCCTCATCAATAATTCATGATAGCGGGAGGCTCCTAGGAAATAATAATATCCCTATTCCGATGGAGATTCGATGTAGATACTTCCTTTTTTCTTCCTTCTTTTTTTAAAAAAGATTTTATCCCTTTTTTCGCGATTCCATCCTTTGCAAGAGTTTATAGTATAGATAAAGTGTATTCATAAATTAAAGAGCTTTGTAGGAACATTTGAATGGCACAAGTGTAATATTTTCAATAATATACAATATTAGAATAAACATATATCTGTCAATTATATTCGTTCTTTGATTATATTATTTAGTTATTTTTAACTCCTTTGATTGATATGATTAATTTTAATAGTGAACCGTAAATTAATTTTAATATTTCAATACTAATTTATCCTGTGTACTTCGAAAAAAAATATTTCTTTTCTAAATTCGATTTTGAATAAAGTTTCGAAGCGAATCTTAAAGTTTATAGATCATAACCCGTCGTGAAAATCGTAGGAAGTAAATCAAAGTGTCTTACAATGGCGGCGGTAGTGGTAAGAACTAGGCGAGACATCCTAACACTTGGGCCAATTTTGAACGTTTATACGGCGTGAAAACGGTTATCGAATTGGCGTGAATCAGCCAGCCCGCAGGAGCCAGATGGCCCAACGTGCCCCATTAGTTTGGCCCTCGTTTCCGATAATTTTAAGGCGACCAGCCATTTCGTGCTCTGATATACGATCGGATATCGCTCGCACGATTCTTACAAAATTATCCGTTTCACGCCCTCACCAGTAAAATATGATCTTGCCGGAGAACATAAGATCATCGTCTTTCTTTCTTTCGACTTTTAAATTTAGAACTCTTTGATATTTCGTTATTGTCACTATTTCGTTATATTAAGTAAATCGTAGAAGTATAGTACAATATTTTGTACGCGCCTCGTGTAATATAATGATCTTGTGAAAAGTTAAATTTATTTAAAATTGCTTTCATACTTTAGATAAATAAAAAATAAAAATACTTTTTTTTCTTCGAAGAAGCAAATCCTACCTAGAAAAAAATTTACCTAAGAATTTTTAAAACAGATAAGATACGCAAAGGAGAAAAAACAATAAGAATTTCGTGTAGGAAGATTCACGCTTCAAATGCTAATTCTTACGATCTATGGATCGTAGATCGTAGCATTTGGTGCGACTAACTGGCGATTAGAGGCCGAACGAGATACGTGCGTGAGATTACTATAGATGATAACGAAGGTGTTTTCAATTTGGAAAACGGCCCTTCATCCCCTTCCTTCTCTCTCTTTCTTTCTCCCTTTTGTATTTTTTCTTTCCCTCTTGCCATCTTTCTTCGAACGATAAAAGAAGTTTCAAAGGTTCTAAGTCTGTCTCGTTAACACATCGATTCCGATCAAGAACTATGTGCATTATGGGTACCGGTATGGATTATAATCTCCAGGTTAGAAAAGATCAAGAATTCCTTCTCATAAGGACTTCCTTTTCTATTGGTCGAACAAAACTTTTCAATTTAAATTCTTTATAAATATATTTTCTATTAGAGAAAATATTATTTTTATTATATGTATATTAAATAAAATGAATAAAAGTTTAAATCTGTCAAAGTCAGATGGATTATAGTAACACGATCGATGTTAGTTTCAATCTTTAAACGCACATTTTATACATATAACTTTAGCATTAGTTCTCGAAACTTTTCGTAAAATATTAAAAAAAAAAAGAAAACAAATATCCAATAAATACGTATGAAAAATTTTAAATAGTCTACAATACCTTCTATTCTTTATTCTATTCTCTTTTTACTTGAGACCGATTCCAATTTACAAGGAATCAAGAAAGAAGAAAGAACGAACGTTTCTCGATCAAATTTTATCTCAGGAGGCAACGTGCGTACTCGCTGCTTGGTCTTTTGGATTTCGTATCAGCTTACTATCCTTAGGTTTGTTTTAAATTAACACCTACCCACGCCCGCGGCACGCTTTAACACCTTTTTAAAAGGTGCCTGCTCCAGGCCGACCCTCGGCTTTTTTTTACCATCGGCGCCGGTAATTATGGGTTGGTTGGCTCGAGCCAACTCGCGCTCCCCTTAAAGACGACGATATATTTCTGGTAACGAGTTATTCGCACGGCAACTTTCGCATCGAAGCGCTTTCTCGTCGTTCTTTTCGTCATCTTGTTCGTCTCTTTTTTTCTTTTTCTTTTTCTCTCTATCTCCGACTCTTTTGCTCCTTGTTTCTCTTTCTTCTTCATTATCAATCTTTTGCCTTATTTTCCATTCCAATCCTTCCTTTCCCACGAAGTAATAACGAACAACACATCTTGCCTTTATTAACCGTTGTCTTTCATTTTCATGGAAACTGAGCTGTCCGATTTGAGGCGATCAGATCTTATTCAAAAGTACTAATTATAGGTGCTGTTGCTCAGAGCGAATAGTCAGTTGATTAAACCTACGTCTTTTTCGGTGATTATTAAAATAGATTCGATGATTTTTAATTTCTATGCTTTGCATTTTTATTAGTAAACGACATATATTATTTGTTTGCAAATTACTTTTATTAAAATCCATTATATTAAATTGTATGTTAATTTTTTTACAATCGACATAATGTTTTCTTATGCATTGGTATACTATCATTTTGCGACCATGTAAATAAGGTTGCGAAGGTTCAGGTGTTGAAGATTTAAGAATAAAAATTTAGTTGAATAATATATAACATTGAAATAATAATATAATATTTGCATTTATCAAGATATCGATCTAAGTAATGTAATATAAAATTAATTGTTTAATTATTAAATAATAGCAACTTATGCATATATTCAGGTTTTCCTTTTCCTTAATCAAAATTAGTAGATTTCTATTTTATCTACCTCTGTTTTATCAACAACATTTTCGGAAACATGATATTCACGGAAGTTATATACCTTTCGTGCATAATATATGCACGTTTTCGGCGATAGCTATGGACAAAATATGAACTATAATGCAATATAGAAATATTATCCCCACTATTTGTTTTTTTAATATCATTCCCAGAAATTTGTCTTTTTTTATTAAAACCTTGTATCTATCTAAATTAGACATTAGAATTTTTCAGTACGTTTCTCTAAGACATTATTTTAGAATTCTATGTATCTATCGAAGTATTATTAGCGATATAAAATGGGAGTACTTTAACGTTTAGTTAGAAATAGAAAGAAAATAATTTTGAAATGCACCAAAATAAGCAGCCATTCGCCCGGTAGTACTTACTTTATAAAATCTAGATTTAGATTTTGATAAATCGCAAGTACTATCGACCCAGGTCTCACCACGTGGAGGTTGCTGCATCTGGAGACTCAGGAGCTAACGGTGACTTTACTTTAAAATCAATGCTCCCAGTATTCCTAGAGTGACATAAACTAATCGAAAATTTTGGCTTATTGTGATATATTGGATGATATTTGTGATGATATTATGATTCTTTGATATTCTACAAACTAAACGATATATGAGTAAAAGGTTAAATTAAGCGTTAATTTTCACATTCGTCAAACATTCTATGAATGTTAATTTTAATGCGGTATATCCACTCTGTATTCTTATTTACACTGTTTATTATGCTCCTACTATACTTGGCCTCATTTAGAACAGAATTGTCATTTACTCACGACAGATGTTGGTTAGACAGTTAAATTATTTTGTGTTATAATGTAATTCTGCTTTCATAGTCATAGAGCCTTAATATGAGAGGGAGAGAAAAAGAATGAGAAATGGTGAAAATTGTTAAATATCTCTTTCTCTTAACAAAAATATGTGTAAATTAAATTTATAAAAAGAAATGAAATATAATTATTAAAATGCTCAATATCATTAATTGAAAGACACTAATTGAAAATGTAAATTTAAAGACATAAACGAGCAAGACATTAATTATGCGTACATGAAAGTAATACGTTGTTTAATCTGACTAACGAACATCCATAATAGTCAGCCATCGCTCAAACTGTAATTATTCCTATAATTAAAACTTTTTGCAAAAATGAAGCGAAAATTATATAAAAAAGTACCGTACAAAACCTATTTCGAAAAATGTAATTCCACATGCATACATATATAACTGTACGAAATCTGAATTCTAAGATTCAACAGGTAAAATCGTCGAATTTTAATACTAATTCAAATTTTACTTTCGAAGAATCCTCGCGTGATATCGTGAAACGAGCTGCGAATGAGAAAAGAAGAAGTGAAAAAACAGTAGAAGTCGAGAAGGCGATGCTCGACTATTCTCTCGAGAGTCCAGCCACGGTAAATTAGATGAAGGTTCGGCCTTGCGTGACTAAGCGTATTGCTAGATTTTATGCAACAAAATAAGAACTAGACGCGGGGAATAAGTTGCGGGAGTGAAAGCAGGGGCAACTAAAAAAGGAAGGAAAATAGAAGAAATAAAAAAGGAGAGAAACAAGGAAGAAAGGAAGGACATCCTTCCTCTTCCCGTGTCCTTCTCCATCAATTTTCCTTTAATAGGAATGAGCGATATTCACCGACGTCTTGACAATCATATCAAAAAGACAAATCAACGTGAGAATGTCTCATCGATCGATGATAGGAATCAAGAAAATCTAAATAAATCCGAGTATCTCGGTGAAGATTTAAACGAAGAGGACAGAACAGAAGAGGAGAGGACTGAAAGAGTGAACTGCAATCCGTTTGATCAAGGTAATTGCTAATTGTAAGTAGGATAGAGAAAAAAAGGATATGTGTATACTCTTTCTTCTTTTGTTGATCCATCTCGAGTAAGGTACCTTAAATAAATGTATTTTCATTTCTTTTTTCTTTGATTAAATTATATTCTTACATTTCACATTACTTTTGCTTAATATTAATCCTCAGTGGTTATCAACTTCCTGATCGTTCTTTTAATCCATCTGATTTTTTCACGTCGTTCGATCAATAAACTTTAATTAATTTAGGAACAAGAAATATTTGATTCTCACTTTTTGTTTTCTGTTTTCTTTTTTTTTTAATGAGAAACATTTATAGGACGATAAAAGGTTTTAAATAAACACTTTAATATTTAAATAATTTAGTAAAAAATTTGTTGAATGTCCGTATAAATTCAGCAATACCGTTCAGTATATCCACATGTTTATTTAAGAAAGAACAATATTTCTAGAAAATATCTCAAAACTATCATCGATCATCACGCAAGGCGAAATATCTCAAAAAGATAAAGACGATAGATTGTTTTGCAAGTTTGAGAAGAACTCCAATAATTTCATCATTAACAGCTCGCAGAATAAATTTACAGAAGAAAGAAACATGCAAGCAACGCAAATCGAAGAGGTATATGAATATACTTTTATTATATTTACTCTCGTTTTAAATAAGTCTATCATACTCATATATTTTTTTTAGTAGGGCATTCTTTTTTTTATAAATTTACGATTTATGCTAATCTTTATACGGATACGATTGATTATTTTATTTTGGTTTTCCCTAAAAAGGAAAAAAATATGGGCAACAAAATAAAGGATGTAAATTAAAAGTAAAAAGAAAATATTCTTTTTAGATTGCAGTCGGTGAAATTAATTATAGTAAAGATGACGGTACAACTCGAACGAAGGAAGTAATTAAGGAAGCCGTGCCAATAACAACACGTAAACTTTCCAGTGAGTCAATAAATTTAAGTCATTTAAAATATCAGATGTTCCTCTAAGTTTATACTTTCTGAACAATTGACGATGACCTCATACGTAATCGCAGCAAACGTGAATGGTGATGAAGTTATTAGGAAACCATCGAAAAATGATACGATAAAATCAGATACAAGGAAGCTTAAAACCGTGACACTCGATAGAGTCGGCAGGATGTTTAAATCTCGAGGGCAAACATGTGAAATGGATAAAGCCGAAGTGAACTTGGACAATGCAGTGGTTAGCAATTTCATAATATATGATTCTATTTTTCAATTATTAACTTACTTGATTTAATTTGATTATTGTTTGATTTAAGACACTATTATTCATTATGATATACCACATTTTATATTTTCGAATATTTTAATTTTCCTAGAAGAACGTTAATTATTACATTTCTATGGATAGAGTATAACAGAATCCGAGGAAAAATATGATGAACAACCTTCGAGAAAGGACAAAACCAATTCTTTGGGAAGAATGTTGAAGTTGGTGGATAAAGACGGTGCACCGAAGAAGCTTTTCTCTCATCCACGTGCTGGATCCTTGAGTAGGATCTTTCGTAAGCATTCGACTAATGTGAACATCGAAAACATTGATAAGACAGAAGAAGAATCTCCCGGAATTTTTTCAAGAATGTTTAATCATCTAAGAGGTACTAAGTAATAATGTTTAATAAATCTCAGAAAATAAACAAAAGAAATGAGACAAAAATAAAAAAAAAACCTATACTCTTTCTAAATCTTATCTATCTTTAACAAATGTTTTCATAAAGAACACGTATTTTTATATATGATTTTCTTCATGACATAACTTTAGTATAATTTACATTTATTGTTTAAATCAATATGAAATTGATTTAAAATTAATATACATAATTAATTCATAAAAAGAAAAAAAAGAACAAGATTAATTTATCTGACAGGAAAATTTGAAAAGGTTTCTTTTTTTCATCGTTTTTAAACTAATTCATCGTACAAAATATATTTGGTAAAAACTACGACGAAAACAATAAAAACGATATCATTTTTTATTTCTTTTAGGTCGTTCGGCAAATAGCAGAAATAGGAGCAATTCAAACAATTTACGTGAAACAATGGAAAAAGAGAAATCCTCATTACCTCCAAAACTACCAACGAGTTCGAAAATATTATCCCAAAAGTCTTCGAAACCACCGTTGTCATCGGTATCCTCGTCGTCGTCAGCGACTGAAAAGCAACAACCAACGAGATCATCCCAAAGAACTTCTAATCTAGCATACAAACCTTAAATTTCTCCTTGATCGATCGATACAAATTTATAGCCTATAATCGTAGAAACGAACAAAAGAACAGAAAAAAAGCAATAACAAAAAAAGACAACATTATACAGTGCACAGAATGTCAACTTTAAGTGCAATATCTTTCTTCTTTTTTTGTTTTTTATACAAGAACCGGCCAAAAGAAAATCGTTGGACGATATTTTGTTGAAAAAATATTAAATAGAGTAATAAATTTATTTGTAAGTTCAAAATACGGTTGTGCAAAAACAGATATCCAAAGATAAAAAATACGTATCGCTTATCAGAATCAGCATCATTTATTTGATGAACGTGCATTTTACCATACCACATTTTTTTATCTCTTCTTTGCGTAGTCGTATTGACTATGCAAAATACACGTGGAACAATTCGTCTCTATCTCTCTTTCATACACACACACACACACACACTACGAAAATTTTTTCCATTTAATTTTTCCATACATATCCACAACATACGTATGTATATTTCATTCATAATAATAAATCTACGAACATTTTGTAATTACGCTGGTACAGAGAAGTGACTGCGAAAAAAAATCGATGAGAAAAAAAGATTAAAAAAAACAAGAATATGGACAAAAAAATCGATAATATGAGAGATTTTCTTCTTTTTCTTTTATTCTCCGTTTTAATCGCAGACCTATTTTCCGTTTTAAATTGCATCGTGATGTTCTCGCAATAATCTCGGTAAAAAAATGTCTATATACAAAAAGGTTTGGCATCCATATTTACTTTTATTTCATTTTTATACGGATACCTTGTGTTTAAAAAAAAATATATATATATGTATGTATAAGTATGGATCCTAAATATCAAGCCATTATCATTAATATTTACAACGTTATGATAAATTCAAAACATACCACGAATCATCAATATTAATATCATTATCATCACTATAATAATAATAATTATTATTATAATTATTATATTATTATTATAATAATAATTATAATATTATATTAAATTATTATATTATATATTATAATAATTATAATTATTATTATTATTATTATCATCATCATCATTATTATTATCTATCACCTTGTTGTCTTTCGCCTATGTAAATTTCATCTTTCCATTATTGATGAAAGCTTCATATTTGATTCTTCCTCTTCTTTTTGACTATTTTCTACTTGCATGGAAAATAAATGAAAAAATTATTGTATTCACTGTCCTTTCTCTTTCTTTCTTTCTCTCTCTTTCTCTATTTCTACCTATATATATATGTGTGTGTGTGTGTGTGTGTGTGTGTATAGTTCTTTCTCCGGGAACCACAAATCGTGATTTATCACAGAATAACATAAAATTATTAATGGTAATGCTCGCGACTAAAGTCGCGGGTATGAATGTTACTGACTTCTAAAGAAAAATGTTTCTTTCTTCCTTATATATATATATATATATATATATATATATATATATATGTATGTATGTATGTATATATATATAATACATTTTCCTTTCTCGTTCACACTTTGATATGGTCACCAAAATCTGTAAAATTTTAAACATCGCATTCCATAAATATTCCTCGAATACATTAATTACGTACGAAGATACCTCTAAGAATATATTTCGACGATGATACGAGCATTGGCAGATAAAAAATAAAGTTAGAAGCAATTGGAAAATACTCGATTATCGTGTTATGAGAAGTGTGTGAAAGCATTTACGAATTCTCTGTATCTTACATGCTCACGACTTCATTACTTGAGATTAGGCTAATGAACATGTACCTGTATCTACGAATGAGTTTCACGCGAATGAACGCAAGTATTTCCCCTTGGGGAGAGTGTTTTTACTGAAAATAATTTTCCAAGAATATCGATTATTTCGTTTCTTTTAATAAAAGAATTAGAAATCTTAGAAGGTTAATTGACGATAGGTGTGATGTTTTTTATAAATCGTAAAGTAATAAATTACAAATGAAGACTATATTTTGTGATATTAGAAAAGTAAAAAAAAAGGCATTATCCTTGCATCCATCCGAGGAAACATTTGTATACATATACATTCATATATTTATAATTATTTACAATGGCCCGATTACCCGAAGATAGAAAAATTAAACATAAGGAAGGATACTGTAAAGAGGGAAGGGCATCTTAGATTAGATTATTTGCACCTAAGAACACTGCGGTAGAAACTACGAATTAGCGAGATTCGTTTCCTCCTTTTCTTTTCATTTTTACCTTTAAAAAATATCAACAAGTACGATTATTGATTGCATATACATATACATACGCGTACATAAAAGTTAGCGCTTTTATTACAGAAAACAGTATCACTCCACATATTTTCTCCCTTTTCCTTTTTAGTTTTTTTGTCTCATTTCATTTTTCGTTTTATTTTTCTTTTGTTTTTCTTTTTTTGATAGACTTGTGCAAAATGTATCTGCCAAGTCTAAATGATTTCGTTCTTACGGTGATTCGTTGATTTTTCCGGCTTTTGAACATTCTTGATTCGTATTGAACGTAAAAAAATTTTTCATGCAATTTGCTATTACGTAATAAAAGTTTTCCAAAAATACGCGATGTCCCTTCTACTCCAAAATTTTCTCGCTTTTGAAAACTCCATTTTTTCTATCTAATCGGAAAAATACCACAAAAAAATGTTTCGATTGGACCTCGTTGTTTATCGTTTCGAATGTTGCTTTCTCACTTTCATTCTTTCTTTCTCTCTCTCTCTCCCCCTCTCTCGCTTTCATCGTTTTACGAAAAGTTAAGTACTCTCTCGTACCTTCTTTAATCGCAATAAAGAACCGAACTTAAATACTGAAAGCAATATATTAAACGTTTCACAAGATATTCGTCTGAAATAGTTTGATAATCAGAAAGACACGTTATCGGTTAGTGATTTATCCATGAAAAAGTGATATGGCTTCTACGAAGATGCGAGTTTCTTGTTCCCACTAACTTGTTTGGCCTAACTTGAGAGTAATGATTCAAAAAACGGTATCTTCACATTTTTTCCCGCTTCGTCCACATCTTTTACTTCTTTTTTCATTTAATTAATTTTTTAACATTTAATTGGCACGTCTAGAACGGCTCTTGGACGGATGGTTGTCATTTTTGATAACAGCTAGATGAAGTAGCTAATTCCGAGTCGTCGCACTCGTCACAAATCCACGTTCGAACGTTTCGTTATTAAATTCATTGTAGATCTGAAATCTTAGAAAAGAATGTTTGAATTATAAAAATTCTTATTTAATTTTTAAATAATTGGACAAAATGTTTTGTTAATAATTTGAAATTTCTGAATATTCATACGTGCATTTAAAACGAAAGCGAATCGATCGTGACAACCCAATTGAATTTGTTCACTTGGTAATTTGTTATGATATGCAAATCTGTATCTATCTAAGGGATCAACGCGAGCACGTACGGTAATTACTATGCACAAAAAATGGCAGCTACGCGTAGACGATATATTATGATTTCTTCTTTCTCTTATTCTCCTTTTTAACAACGATCATACAGCGTTGTATTCCTTTGTCATTCGATGAATGCATTTGACAGCTTCAAATTCGATTCTTTCCTCTTGTCTTCAAAATCGACAAGGCTGTCTTAATAATAGCATTAGAGCGAAAATTTTGGAATAAGAGTAAATCGATGAGATCAAACTCCCTTTAAACTGGAAGTTTTCGGTTGGATGAAATTGAGTATAGTCATTGAGTCGAATGACAGAATAGACTTATCGTCGATGAGTAACTGAACATTCGACAACGTGAAAAGATTCAAATACAACTATAAAATTGATTGTTCTATCTTTCTTTCTCCTCATTTCAAACTCTCATAAACTGTTCCACTTGCTATCTGCTTTTATCTTTCCTAAACGTCTTCCCTAAATTTCTCTGACTTTTCTCTGATCTTTCCTTCGGCGAGATTCAAAAAACTCTGAAGAATCAGATGTACGCCAGATACTAAAACATTTTAGAAACAGGACGTCCATGCTCGCAAGTCGATATCCTTAATAACCAATAATCGGATCATCACATTCCCGACTCGGCTATTCCTTCGTCATCTGCAAAGATATACAAAGAAAGAAATGATTATATCGTTACCAAAAATTTTTGTAAATTCATCGTATCGAGATCATGCTTCGATTAGAAATTATGCGTTCCATGAAACGCGCATCGATGAAAAGCGAATATCACTACAGCATTAATCGAGTAAGAAAACAATGCTTTTACTATTTCTACACGAATATACAACTCGTGTTGGTAGAGTGTTTCACAGTTAATAAGATTATTCATAATTTCTTCATTTTTTGTTTTGTTTTCATAACACTTAACCATAATAGTTATTTGAAAATGAGAGTTTTAGTTTGCATAGAATAAAGAGATATTTGCACTAAAGCTGTTAATACGTAGGCAGGCAAATCTTTTGGCGAACAGCGCACCAATGCAGAGGCGGCAGCAACGTTGTTGAAAAGTTTTTTCTTTCTACTTTTTTTTTACTTTTCATTTCTTTGCCTATTAATAAAAACAATGAATTTTCTATTACGCAAAATTCTAACGATCAGCGGACTTTTGCCACGGCCAAGTTCTTCCGCCTTCTGTCGTGTTTTATCGTCATGATCATCTTGCATGCATCACTATGCGCGTCATATAGGTGTATACACATCCATATATACACATATATTGTATATACGTTGATTTATGTGTATGATATCACGTTAACAGATGCAACACATTCAAGTTCGTGCACGGAGAGAAAAAGCGACGGTCGAAATTACCATCGACGCAGGATTCGGAGTTTGAAGGTCACCTCTCCTTTTCATCCTCGGCAGGACTCTTAGCGTTTTCGACCGAGCTTCGATTCTTTCCTGGATTCAAATGTTATAAAAGGTAGCAAAAGGTGTGGTCAGTTACTATACAACGAGGCGATACGATTTTGATTACCAAAAAGCGAAACACCTACTTTCTTTTCCTTTTTTTCTTCTACTCTCGAAACCGATCTCCGTTACCACACTACCCACTATTTTATTTACCGCCACCATTATAAAAAAGATCTTATAACTTCATCGATATTAGACAAATGCTTAAACGAACTTTTATATCAAATTTTCGTATCAGGCGACAAGAAAAAAATTCGTGTTCGTGCCTTGTATCTAACACCTTACAAGCCTTTTCAAATTATACGAAAAAAAAAAAAATCGTATCATCGAAAGATTAATCATGAATTTCAAATGTAAAACACAAACACAAATTTGAGATAGTTTCCCAAACATTGTCGAGATTCTATCGCTTCTCCTGTTTCCATGCACCGTAAATTACACGACTCGATGTACGTCTGACATAGAAATCGAAATAATACTTGTAAGTACTGAGGCAAAGCGAAGATGTAAACTCACCTTCGAATCCTTGATTGTCATGAATCTCACGAGGTGGTCCCGTAGTGTCTTGTCCTTCTAAGACAGCAAGAAGACACTGGTGTATACAGATGTATTGTTGCTCAGTCTGCACCATCCAAACTCTCTCTTTTCTCATAGCCCAAACGATTCCGAAAATATCAACGTATTTCGATACCAAGATCTGTTGAAGTATCCTATCTAACGTGATAAATGTACCACTACGTCCTACACCAGCGCTACAATGAACTACTATTGGTCGTTGATCTGGTCTTACTCGTTCTCGAAAGGCTCGAACAAATCTTGCTAAGGTTTGAGGTGGACTTGGGACACCAAAATCTGGCCATGTTGTGAAATGGAAATGTTGAATTATCCTTTTCACGTCCCCCTGATAAAGATGATAGATTGATTTTTATGATTGACGTGATACAAAAGAAAATAAAAATATCGAAATACCCTGCATAGCATAAACTCCGTTATACTCCAGTCCGGATAATGCGTCTCGTTTAATATTGTTACGCAAATATCACCATAATAAACCGGCAAGGTATCCATGGGCCAATAATGATCGCACTTCTCTCTACCCTTCTCGATACATCGCGTGAGCATCACGATAGCTCTGCTATTACTCTCCCACACCATTCTCCAGAAATCATCGCGCGTCGAATGTAAAGGACCTTGCGTCACGATAAACTCTCTTGGTGAGTTATGACCCTGATGCAATGTAAAATGAATCGTATTAAGTCGATACGATGATTAAGTTATTCATCAGAATAATCACATATATATGAATATGCTTTAGTGTTAAAATTAACAATTTCTTTGATTATTATCGAAGATTACTATTATTATCTCTAATTAAATTAAAAATATTCTATTTTTTTGTTTTACTTACAGGGACATAATTAGCATTTATATAATCCGAGCCCTCTTCATCGTCTACCGGTTGTAATTTGAATCTGCTGTGATCGTAAGGTAATATATTCGTAAAACGATTTTTTGGTCTGTTGCATGGTAAATCAGCAGCGGTACAAGGTTGATCCCTTCCAACGTGCTTGAGCTCTTCGAATTCTTCCGAAAAGCGAAAATCTGAATCCGCCGACATATTTCTATAGTGTTCGGAAAAATCTTCTACTTTAATGGGACGACTGGAAAGAAATAATCCAAATTAAAAGAAAAATCGCACATCATTGCGTCGGCTTACATAAATGTAATGATATACACATTTTACCGTTTAAAAAGCATTTCTATCGACATAACCTACATCAACTGTTTTGTATACTTTTTTTATATTGATTTGAATGATTAACGATTAAAAGTCTACTTGGAAATTTGAAAAAAAAGAAGATTGAAGATTGAAAAAAATGAATAAACAAAAAACTCTCTATAACGAGGAAAAAACGAGTAATGACAGTTGATATCGGACAGTGAGAAATTATGTACGATATTACTATTCATCATTTATGTCATAATAAAAATGAAAATATTTACTTTCTAGATATCTTTAGATATGCACTGAACACTTTACCTCGTTTCAATAACACTATCTGGTAAAGATAGATTATCTGTGGCTCTAGTCTCGGTAGTCTTTCTTCCTTGGCTTCGTCTTCTCCTCACGAGCAAGCCGATACCCAATAAAGACAGTAGAAGAACAATCGGGACAGTCACTCCAACTATGATAGCTGTGTTATCCTTATCTGTTCGACAAACACGGCGAATACCGAATATAATTTACCTTGTATAAAGCGTATCATGGAAAACGACTTGCATAAGTTACACAACTATAATTACCTGCCAGCAGCAATCCTTGGACAGACATGTACACGAAATAACGAGGCATGAATTTAGTGATGTTTTTACTAATATGCTCATTTTTGTAACACATATTAATAATGAACAAATGAAATACGCGATGATGTGAGCAACATTAATATCGAATTTGATGAAAATAAAAGATAAATATTTTGAATGCGATTATTAAATTAATGAAATAAATTAGATCGTACAATTTCTCTTTATTTCAATATGTAATATCTCTATTATAACAAATTTAGAGAAAATATCGAGATTATTGACAATAAATAAATGAAGAGCAATCAATGTGAATCTTATTTTCATCAATTCAATGGTTTCAAGTTATTTTTAATATCGTATTTATCATAGACAAACGCTATAATTTGATATTTCTTTGCTCGATCGCTCTCACCTGTTTGAATTGGAAAACTATAGCTGGTATCCGTAAACATGTCAGGAGCTGTAAAAGCTCGTACTTTCACTCTGTAGGTTGAACCAGATTTTAGCGGTCCGTTGCAATAACCAATTTTATTGTCACAATTTTCTGACCCGATCGTAAAGTCCTCTACTGATCCATTTTTAAAAGGATAATAAGGTTCCATGACCTAGAAAAATGAAAATGAATCGTTATATATAAGAAAGATATATCCACTATCATTACATCATTAAATAACCTATATGCAAACTGATATAAGTCAAATATCATTCATTTATGATTATACTATTAATCAAATCTCATTAACAATTAAATCATAACAATGTAGACATTAGGCAATAAGCTGCTAGAGGTACGAAGATTTAAGTTAAATTGTCACCAAGTGTATGAGTCATCTTGTGCATATGTGACGATTAAAACGAGTCAAGTCTATTTTCAATTTCAAAGTGATTTCACGTATATATGAAATATAATTTCCTTGGAATTTTTATTACATGAATTAATTCATAATTTTTAATTCATATTATATTGTATAAAAATATTACCATCCATCTCTATTTTCGGATAACACGAAAATTTCAAAAAATCATTTGTTGAATTAAAAATAAAAAGTTCTGTCTCGTTCATTTTTCAATCCGTAAATAAACATCGTGATATTAATTTTCTACTCATAATTATACATAGTCAGGTTAAAAAAATGCTACTTCAATCTCCTCGTTCGTCAGATTGAGAATGAACAAGTCACGTAATCACTTCAGACTGATAGACTATTGGACTCTCGAAAGTTCAAAGTCTTTAACGGAAGGATAACGAGATTTTATCCAAAAAAAACTTCACCTGAACGATTAATCTACTAGTATTTACGATAAGATTCTTCAAAGTGTCCATCCTAGGATCTCTTTCATGCGTGTTCTCGATTAGAAGCTCCGATAGCTACTACGGTGTCACGTATTGTCGAATACTTCTATCGTTTCGCATAGCATTGCACATATCGCGTTAGAGACGAAGGAGATTCAAAGTTACATGGTTGTCCGTGATGCAAGTGTAATAGTGAGTCGTTTATGCGATGCGTCCGTGATCTTACAAGTTAATGAGCCGTTTGGAATAATTCGTTGAATTGATTATTCACATCTGCTATCTCGCAATATAACAACGTCAATACGTTTGACATTAGTTTACTTGGTAAAGTGATACTTTATATCAAAGAAGAATTCGTTATTCCTTTACATGATCTATCGTTAAAAAACTCATGATGAACCGGATATAGCAATTTTTACGGACTATTAACTCCTACATCGAGATATATACAAAAAAGGATTACGCACCGTCATCCAATCATGTCGAACGCATTGTTTTACGTAATCACGACGTGCCAAGATGTTACAGTGGAAAATTATCCTCGTGATAGTGGCACGATTTTGCTTTCAATAAAAATTGCAATTCGGTAATCGATCCGTAAAAACAATTAAGGAATATTTTCGTTTTCTCCTTCATTTCTTTTCTTTTTCTGTTTTTTTTCTTTTTTTCAATAAAAAAAGAATGTAATCGAAAGTGATATTTACCTGATAAGGAGGCCAAATGCTATAAGCCTGAACGTCTCTCCAGCTAGGCATTTCAAGACCAGATGCATTCTTGCTGTCATCTTCAGCAACGATGATAGTATACGAAATTACAGCACCATTTTGTTCGCTGAAGTAATTCTTTCTAAACCTTATTTGTATGGTAGTACTGCTTCTACAGACTTCGGTTGGTACAACTTGAGTAGGCGGTTTTGGTGGTGCCCTTATTGGCATCTTTTGCTTCCAAACGACTTCAGGCCCGTAACCGACCTTAGTCTCGGCTTGAATGCGAAAGAGATACGTCTTGCCAGGTATGAGTGATTTTATGACACCACGGAATTCGATCGGCTTGAAGTCTTGCATCTGCGTGTGCGTTGAGCCCTGAGGGAGTGCAAAGAAACAATTAACGTAATGATCGATTAACGATCACGCATTGAGATTCCTAAGATGGTGTCACGTGCTTCTCCTTTATGTTGTTTGTCTTGTTATTTAGTCATTGATGGCTATCAATTTTAGAGTCTATGTTCATTGAATATTTAATAATCATAAATAAAATTTTATTTCAAAAGACTAACCTCCAAGCCATAAGTGATGCTGTATTTTCTGATGATACCATTATGCTCTTCATTTGGCAAGTACCATTCGAAGCTGATCTCACTAGGTTGTATATCCGTTGGATGGAATTTGTCCACTCTACCAGGATAAGATTCGCTCGTAGTGAAACTGGCACTAAGCGGATTCGACACCCTCAAATAGGATGATTCAGTTCCTGAGCGAACGACCAACGTGAACGTGTAATTTTTATATGGCTTCAAGTCGGATATGGTTATCGTGTTAACAGATGTTAAATTTTGGATGTAGTTGTCTTCGGTGTTTATATACTGCACTTCGAAAGTGTCATATTCCCCTCGTGGCACGTCCCAAGTCAACGTAATCCTGGTATCGTTAACGTCGGTCGCATTTATCGTAGTGATCGGTTCAGGATCTGAAAACGAGATCCTCGCTTTTGAGTTTTCTCGAATTTATTCCGAAGGTATACCGTAATGCGATATGTCGTTTGGATCCGAACCGTTCACCGAATTTGCAATTATCCTTCATTGCTAACAATGAAATTAAGCTTATCAAGCAAGAATGTAAACACGCGATAAAATGAAGGTACCACGTTCCGATGTGGCATTATAAGCGTACTGTCTCACGGTACGTTAAAAGAAAAATGAGGAACACAAATCAAATATATAATCGTACGTACACGCTGATCGAGAAAAGTAAGACTCGTCTTTTTCGATCCCATTTCATGTCTATAAAATACTTACAGAGTCTATCCTGTCTAATCAACGGTCGACTTTCCACGTTGTCACTGACAGTCCACACGGTCACTTGATAAAGCCTACCGGGTGTAAGACCAGTAAAGGTGACCTTCGTATCAGTATCATCTACACGACGCTCCTTAGTCGTATTGTTCTCGTCGTTGATCCGAAAGCGATAAAGATCGAATTTCGATGATTGAATCGGCGTTGGGGTGTACCTTAGCGTTAAGGAGCCCGGTTGATCGCGATCTACCACCACCACGACTTCGGACTGGATCAGCGGCACTGGATTCGACAGAGTCGTTTTCTTTTATCCGGATTAATTTTAATTCGCCTATTTATGAGTAAACATCGGCACGTACATCCTGTACTGTCCTGTCTCTTTTATCTCAAAAGCGACGTAGTAAGCGAGGAAATGTGAAAGAAAAACATAAGGTTCGTCTGTTTACAGATTAGTCGTGAGAGACAAAAAGAGATAAGAATAAACAATGAATTGAGTCACATAATATTCTATTAGCACATATGCACGTACAGAATTCGTTAAGCATTGCGTCAAATAAAGATAGTTTACTCACTCAAAATGAAAACACAAAAATCAAATTTCATTCGTTTGACCTTGGGAGACTACTCACTTGTTCTCGTTGTTAAATTGGTGATTTCACTGACTAGATCATAAGATATGGTATAGACGATGAAGGAATACTGCATCCCTGGCATCAGATCGCCAACGAGTACTCTTTCCGTATGAACGATACTCTCGTCGAAGAGAAGAGCAGAAACTTCGGGACTTTCCGTGAAATTTTTTGCTCTTATATCTTGCGGATTTTCGACAGGCCACCACCTTATCACATAGGTTTCGATTCTACCTTCGGGTCTTGGCCACTCTAACGTTACGTTCGTTGAGTCCACGATCGGATGGATGTTCAATACTGGGTTTGGTCCTAAGAAATAATCGTTACATATAAGAAGATTGTTATAAAGTACGTCAATTCCAAGTAAATGTACTTACGGATCGTGTGATTTACTTGTAAGGGATGTAAACTCTCTACTCCATAGCTTACAGTATTCACT
Organism: Vespula pensylvanica; assembly: GCF_014466175.1. NCBI lineage: Eukaryota > Metazoa > Arthropoda > Insecta > Hymenoptera > Vespidae > Vespula > Vespula pensylvanica. The sequence continues at coordinate 3,423,523 of NC_057688.1, forward strand.
TGTATCGTGTACCTCTCTCCTGGTGTCATATCGGCGACTTCCGCTTCGCCAATTTCTCGAACACTTGGAAGTTTCACCCATCTTGGTTCGTCTTCCGTACGATACCTAATAGAATATTCAGAAAATATTGAATCCGTTGGTGCCTCCCAATGGACGAGTACGGTGTTACTGGTAACTTTTTCAATGCTCAAATTCTTTGGTGGATGAGGCACTAGAAAAATAAAAAGTTTAAACATCGTCGTTTTCATTTCTCATGGACATGTATAAATACTGCATATTCAAAGTTTCACTCACGGACTGCTTGAAAGTGTGCATGCGGCTCGCTCCTGAGGCCATGACTAATAGCGAAAACCTTGACCTCGTATCCCGCACCAGGATAAAGATCTTCTAAAACAATGTGCGACTCTGTGGTCAAGGTGGTCGCACTTTCGCCGGTATCGTTTCTGTTGTGCGTCACCTCGAACTTTTCTTGCCTGGAGTTTACATCACTCTTCCAGGATATATTCAAACCTTTTTCAATCGATTTCAAATCTTCGATTATCGGACTAGATGGACGTGTTACTTGGTAAAGTACTGTTTCATTCGATTCAACTTTACTACTAATCGCTTGAATGATTATGGAATAATTTCGACCTGGCAGCAGAGCTTCCAACGTGACCTGTAATAAAAATAAGTAAAGATAATATAAAAAAATGACTCTTCTAATTATCATCTCTTTCATTTTTTTTCTTTTTTTTAGAAAAAATGTCTTACTCTGGTTTTATCAGTTGTTAAAGTGTTGCTATCACCACCGATAGTCGTTTCCACCTCGTGATACTGAAGTTTATAACTATCTTGCGTACTACTATTTTCTGGATTCCACGATACTTCAACCATACCTGTTCTCTCATCGACGTCTGCTCGAAGATCTCGCACCGGTAATGGTTCTGAATAGAAAATGGTGATATGAATATTTTTACAACACAAATGTATAAAATAACAATACGTTATATCTATTGGAAAAGAAAAAAAAACTTACTGAGAGTAACGTCACCACTAGCTGGCCAGCTGGTGACCTTACCAGAGACCGTTTTCACAACGACCTGATATGTTTTTCCAGGTTCCAAGTCCTTAAATTCCAATCTACTCTCATCATCCCGGTTTTTAGTAACAGGTGCGAGTCTACGATTACCGCCAAGAGATATCTGATACTTGTCGAACTCGGATGTTCCATTCGGTGGTTTCCAGAATACTCTAAATGAAGTAGATGTTATTGAAGACTTGTCAAAAGTCACGTTCAAAGGTCGCAACGGTACAGTGCGATATTGAGCAGTTGTTGGAGTCGATGTCTCATCTTCAGAAACCGTTTGCACCGAAATGTTGTAAGCTCGACCTGTGTGAATAATAAGAAAAAGAGATTGCATCAGTCGATATGAATTATTCATACTCTTTTACAATTTCAACCAGAAAAATTATACGTTCGCTGTTTCTTTCACTTTTTACGAAAATAATCCCGCTTTTAGGATAAGAATAGTTAATTCACAATCTTATTTAAATTATAAACACATACCAGGGACAAGTCCTTTGAACGCAGCCTGAGCTGGTCCAGGTGGTTCACCTTCTTTCTCCACATAAAGGACCGATTCGATCGCATCCTTGGGATCAATGCTGACTTTGTAGTGGGTATAAATACCAGCAGGATAAGGTGGCTGCCAGAGTACCAGCAATGTAGTTTCATTTCTAAACCATACAATGAACTTCCCTGGCGTATTTGGTTCTAACGAAAAAAAGCAAATCAAATGAATCATCACGAACACTCCACTAAAATGTCTACGTTAATCGATGAGTAACAAAAGTGAAACGTTACTGGTTGTAAAGTTCCTGCTTGTATAGGCCACGCTCTCTTTGGTGTCCAGCACCGTGAAGAGTTGAAGGGAGTATGTCGCCCCGGGCGTGAGATCACGAAGTGTATAGGGTACAGCATCGGCGGGTATCACACTCGTCCTTGGATTTCCGGTGTCGCTAAAGCTTTGTACCCTCAGGCGGAAACCAGAATAATTGCCCTGGGCTGGCGGTGACCAATATACGATCGCGGTTTTCCCATTGCGAACCGATACGGTCAAATTGGAGGGTGGATCCGGTGCTGAAGCGCGAACAATTATCATGAATTATATGACGTGTCTGTCCCATCCATCAATGCGTATTCCTTCCAATATAACACGTTTTATTTATCATGCTTAACGAACGTTTATTCGAATCGTTGAAAATATTCGTGATTGAACATGCACGTTTGGAAAAAACTTCTACGGAACGTGGCTCGGCTTGTTTTCATTAAAATGCATGTCAGATCGTGTTTGAAATATATACGGCCTGAATATCAGGAATATGTCTTCGTACTTCGTATATGTATACCTTTATGTTCTAAGAATTTTAGAAAGGTACTAACGTTATTTACGCTTTATACCTGTCGTGATCGAGGCAGCCCACGTGAGCCAATCGTGAAGAGTGCCGTTACTGTAGTATAGCCAAAACTCATATTTTGTACCCGGAAGACCATCTCTGAATTTGATAACATCACCGATGTCTGTTGCGGCTATAGTAGTGTTTGGCGGTGGATAACCAACAGCGGGACTGTAATCCAGTCGGTACCAAGAACCGCCTTGACTCAAATTACCTGGAATCTCGATCGCTAGATCAGCCGAATACGAGACCTAAGGGAAAAAAAGAACACAAGGTCAATGTGATGAGTCTTTCGTATCTATTTTTGGAGTGAAAAATTTAAACAGTTAATTAGATTTCTAGTAGATAAAGTAAATCAAAAGCACGGATGATCGATTGCTTATTCTTTAATAAATTATTTTTTAAATCTTATGCACAAAGCAAATAGAATATTTCAATGAAATCCTGATAAATAAAAATTTCATTGCAACACAATAGAATTTTGTAACATATTATCATAGGATTACAGTCCTTGTCTTTGCGAGAAACAAAAAGAAAGAAAGAAAGAAAGAGAAAGATTTGCTTTATGTCTTTCAAGATCATCGTTCGCGCTCTACAATTCTCACGACTTTATCGTAGCGCTATTGTAACCCTGACTTGTGAAACGAGTCAATGTATATACATCAAGTCCGTTAGAAATCATCAAGAACACGTACCTCGCTAACCAACGTTCAACTTCATGTAATCACACGCGGAGAAGACGGATCGAGTAAGTCTTATCTCACTTGGAAAGTATTTTTCTCTTATCATACATATCATAATCCAATTTCAGTGTTGCTTTTCTAAAATTGATCTCCCTCGAGTACATTTTTTCGCGGAAAAATGTTTACTCAATATTGTGTACGCGTTTATACTAAGATCGTGCGTTTGCTTGTTTTAACGAGAGAGGCGTGACCTCCCGGCGCGCTTTGAGAAGACTCGCTTTCTCCCCCACGAAAACTCGTAACAAATGGCGAGTCGGTCGATAGTGAGCTCTCTTCCGCATGTACGTCCATTTATCGTACTATACTCTTCGTAGTTTCCTTAATTCTAACAAATCTAACATTGAATTCAAACGTAATTACATTTTTTTTCCTCGAATTTTATTGCTAACGTCATGGTTCATCGTAAATCACGAAAAGATTTATAGATATCGTAGTTCACTTTAACAGCAAATTATTCTAACAGATATAATAATGTAATTAGTAGCGATAGATATCGCGAAAACGTATAAATATACTATGACAAAACCGCAAGTAACAAGAATTATATATAAGTCAAATAATCAGAGAGAATTTTTTATTCTTTTATGAAAGTATAAAAATATGAATGTAATTAAATTTGCATTGCTATATTCGTTTAATTAAAGTTCTGATATTCCAAGCGATACATTTTATTACATAAATTGTATATTGTATAAGTAATGGTTCTTTAAATAGTTGCAAGAAGTATATAAAATTGATAAAAAATAAATGAAGTCCAAAAACTCCTACAAATCCTGTATTATTTTTTATCAATGTTTTCCTAATTCAATCGCAAAGGGAAGTGTTGGGGCGCATGTGGCACATCCTTATAGATCCAATGTTGAACTAAAGGTTTTTTTGCTATAACACCAGATGCTTGTCCTTGAAATTTCTTTAGACATTCGCTACATAGATCCCATAGACAAACGCGACTAAGAGACCATGGCTAATGCTTATTTATATTTAGATATATCCCTGAATGCTTAATTTTTCGGAATATCTTCGATAGCCTTCTGAACCAAATAATTTATAGTGCTTCTTATAAACTTACCCTTGAAATATTTATTTTTTAATTACTGCAGTATGACCACTTGGTATCAATGAGCGCACATAAGATTGTTTGAACAACCTCAAAATTAACAATCCGGACAAAACTCTAATTAATCAAGAATTACTCATTCTCTTTCTCATCCTTTTTATACTTAAACTTCTCGTATTTCTCTTTTTCTATTTTTTTAATTTTCTCTGAGTGTTTTTCCGGATAATTAATCGACGTCATTCAGTATTCCCAATTCAATATGTAAAAATCTATATAAAACATTAAAAGTCGTTTGTAAAATAAACTGTAGTAGTAATTGTATATTTAGCAATGTATTTCTAAAATATATTCATTTGTTATAACTCGACTCTATTCGTTTAAGAACAGTCCTAATTCCAGTTCGGCATCGTGCGATTAATTTTGATATCAGAGTTCAATGCGCGTATCTCGAAGATAACATATGATTTCTGAGGCAAGCTACGTCGTTAATGAATACAAAGAAAGTTGAGGAGAGTGATCGTACTTTACAAGCGCAATTGGCAGACTGAACAGGAAGGAAAACGAGAAATACAAAATGCATACGTATTCCGACGAACCACAGTCATTCTAAACATCTGGCTACACGACGTACCGGAAGTAGCAAAGCAGGCATAAAACGAGGCCCACCCTGATTCTATGAACGTCGTTATTGAAGCGCGACGAGGACAACATACTGACTGGGAAGCAAAACGTTTTTTCGAAAACGGCTGCTCTTTTGAAAAATCTACTTTTTTGTTCCTTTCTCATACGGACGAATAATTTCAAATAATACTTTGACACATAGGAGAAGAGAATTTTCCACTCTTTCAGATGTTCCTTCCCGACGACATCCGGTCGTGTTGGTGAGAGAAATGCATATTGATCTCTCTTCCCTCTTGCTCTCTCACTCCCTCAATTTCTTTCGTTCTAACCTCTCCCTTGCCCGACAACCCTTTTTGTCGTTTGCGACGACTGGGACTTCTAATTGTACAAAGAAGGTTTGAATGGTCGAATAGAGACGGTATGAGGAAGAAGATGGTGAACTAAAAGCGGAAAAGAAAAGTAAAAGAAAAGAGAAGATAGAAAACGGCAGGGTAAAAATTTATGTATATGTATATACATGTATATGATGCCTTTGTATATATAATAAATACAGGATGTTATAATAACTACTACAACTTGGATATTTTCGAAACTACGAGAAGGGAAAATATTTTTAAATGATACTTAAGCCTATACAAAAATATCTTTATTACATTATTATCAAGTTTTCTTTAATTTCCATTATTTCGAAGATATTTAATAATTAAAATGATAATAATTATTTTGAATCATCCTGTATACGTACATATATGTATATACATAAATGTACATGTGTGAGAATCATACAAAAATCCCATTTGCTCTGGTAAATTCAATTCGTGGTAGAAAATTTTTTCTGCTTGCGTCAATGATGATTAAAACATGGCTAACGTCAAAGTCAAAAAAAGACGCGGTCAAGGCGTCTGCGATTACACAAAAAAAGAAATATGATGAACATTTTCAGAAAGGGCGAATTTTAAAAAGCACATTAGCAACGTACAGCTTCGTTAACGACATGTAATTAGAATGCATGACGAATGAAAATTCTCAACATTCCTTTAACAAATTTTCATTCTTGGATAAAAAAATAACGCGACTTTGGTTACAATTATTTCGCTGGTAATATTTGAAAATATAATTAAATGAAATATTTTGAAATATTTGTTAAAAACGAAACATTACGAACATTTTTATGATAAGAAGAGATTCGCTACTTACAAATTGAAGATAAATATATTCCAATAATAGTTTCTTATACACTTATACGCTTATACACTTGCTATATTTTAATCTTATCACATTTTTTGAATATAAATCTACAATCCCTTATAGAAATATGAAACATTAAAAATTTATAATATTTATTAATATGGTCATATCATTATTTTAATCTTCTCTAAATTTCATTACAAGAAAAGAAAGTAAACGATTCACTAATTTTATTTCGTGGTAATATTTATAATAAAACCACTATACTAAAATTTGTCTAAAATCTATAGAGTTTCTACAAATTTTGATGAGAGAAGAACGTATTGTTAAATAAATAAATTAACCAATGAACTTGCATTTTAATTAAGATTATTAATAAATCTTTCCTAATTCCATCAACTAGTAAAAGATGAAATCGCAAGAAAACGATATATGCGAATCATTTAACACACAATGAAAGAAGAACTTTCGCTGGTGGGCAAAAGGAATTGCAAGGCTCACGTCGATACGTACTAAAAATATTATGAGTTACACCTCGTTGCCATTGACTGGCCGGCAGGCTCTTCTTCGTACGACTGTCATTACATCGAGTTGCACTCGCGGTATGTTGGAATGCGGGAATGCCTCGACGCGTATCTCCTCTCTTTTTCTCTCTTCTTATTGAACGAGCGAAGGGACGTTCCCCTTGCTTTGCACGCGTCGTTCGATCGCACAGCCGTCGACGAGGACGATGATGCTACTTCCTGTTGACCCCCGTCACGCACTCCGCGAGCGTTTCCTTTTATCCCAAGCTCCCTCTCTCTTTCCTACTCTGTCTTTCTCCCTCTCTCTCCTTCTTTTTCTCTCTCCCTCTTTCTCCTCGATATATTGTACGAACAACTCTCTTCTCTTTAGCTCTTCAAAACTCGCAAAGCCAGTTCTTCTTGAAGTATGCACACAAGCGCGTTCACGTTCAACATGTGGAAAGTGTCGCTAGGTATGTTGATAAAACTTGGTCATGTTTAAAAAGTCCTACATAAGATTTACAAGGATGTATGATATTAAACATTTATTTTAATATCACATTAGACAAATCACTAACATTGTCAATTACGGTCACAATTTTCTTGATTGATAATTTGGTAAAATATTTGCTCCATTATTGTAACGATCTATAAGCATGATCTAGTTTCGAAACGATCGTGGTAATGTATTCTCATTATAGATCATTCAATACGACTTTCAATTAACACAAAGAGGGTTACTGGTAAACGAAATTCAATTTTGCATACCTCATTTAAAATGTTCTTAAAATTTCTTTTGTGATCTTTAAAAAATTAAAAGTATGTTTTTTAATAAAAATAGTCTCTCTAATATAAAAAACATAATAATGAGTTCTTTAATCTATAAAAATTTATGGAACGATTATATTAATTTATACAAAACCGGTTAAACACCTAACGTGTTAAAAACTATGCCGAAACGCAATCAAGTTATAATTCATGATCGTAAAGACAATTCATTCTTAAACTTGTAATATTATTTTTAATTTACTTTTAAGTCTTACATAGTCTCGATTCTCTCTGTTCCATTCTTCGTTTTTTTTAGTTTGTCGCTTTTCAATTCGTAGTTCCTCGATGTTGCTTGTTATATCAAAAATGCACCGTCGACTTTGTAACTCTCGTGACGCGAATAAAAATCATCTCACGCACAAAGGTGTATGTATGAAGTACGTTAATCTTTCCGAATGCATACGTCTCTTCTTCAATCTTCTTGTCACCGTTTGTTTTTCTCTTTTCGATCGATGACGACTTCATAAATCACAGAGCATTGCTCCGAGCATCCTTTTTATCTTTTCAATAAACGTATACATCCATCGAATGACATATGATTCGAACGAAAGCGAGAAAATAAATTCAAAAATCGCATAGAATGTGAAGAAAACAAGCAAGAATGATCATAACAATGAATATTACGAGTAATATAATCCTATAGAAAAACATTTCATGAATTCCAAAGAAAATAAAGAAGTCTCGTTTGATCATAAATATAGAAATGACCATTCTATTAATAATAATGATAACATTTTTCAACACAAATATTCATTCTTATAATTCTATGAAGATTCCTCTAATAATACAAATAATAAAAAATTAAATTTTGATGATATCATATTTTTTTCATCACTGAACGAAAAAAAATTTCTCATAATGTTTGATGCGATGAATATCAAGGAATTCTATCGAGATTCTTTGGAAGCATCAGCACGAGATTAAAGAAAATTTGGCACGAGACGAAAAATTCGATGTTGGAAGATGCTTGCGGGCTTCGAACTTGCGTCATAGGCTGTCTCAGTTCGGGTGCGTGTCGCTGACACTTATCGTTGCAACGTTTAATATCAGAATCTGGCAGTTTTCCAGAAATCCAGAAAGAGAAAAAAATATGACGTTTAACTGTATAAAAAGTGGTGAATATACTCGTCATGAGATCGATTCGAAAAAATGTATGGCATGACGAAAGTGGAAAAATGTCGTGGACAACACGCTCACTCGCGTGCTTCTTGGCAAGTTAATTGGCATGTACTATAAATGGATTTTCTGATATGACTTCTTAATAAGAATTACCATTGAAATATCAAGATTCTCTTAATAGAAAAATTAGAGAGTTTAATAAGTTTTTTTTTAATTAGAAAGTTAATTTCTATTTTATAATAATTCTAATTTAATCTGAATTCTATTTTATAGAAAGATCTTCTAGTCGACTTCTATCGATAGTTTTTTATTTCGCGATATGGATTTTAATTTCTATATATTTCTCAAAAAATGATACGTTTTATCACATATCGAGTTCTGCAATATGTGCCTCTCTCCACAGAGTCTAAGGATTTTCCCATTCCACAACTAGATCTCTTTCGTTAGCTTTTCACGAAGCATCGATGATATCTGGTTATTGCTCTCGTGCATGCATCTCTAGGCGAGCGACAACAAAGCATCGGGCTCCTTGTCGTCACCTCAAAATCATAACATCCTTGGTACTTAAGAAGTGCTTAAGTACCAATATACTTAAGGAATCGTTCAATATTAACTCAAATTGGCGTCGGACCTAGTATACGGCAACAGAAATAAGTCGCCAGCTACAGCATACCCTTTGATGGGTTCTAAAGCGACAATTGCGTCGACCCTTATGCGTGACACTCTCTTAAAACAATATGACGCTAACTTATCGATAATATTACTATGTGTGTGTGTGTGTGTGTATAAACTTGTTTAGAACAGAAATTCACTTGCCTGTATTCACGTGTCCTCTATATACATTTTCTATATAATTCACATGTCCTATATGAACATGTATAAATTTTCTTAGAAATTAAATTCATCTAATTAGATTATATAAAGTCAAACCAGCAATTCATTTTTTTATAATACTATAATTTTTATATAAAGTTACACAGATCGTAATGGATTTACTAAATGTGGGAAAATAAATCGATAGGGAATGATAATAAACTCTCCATAAATTTTGCATAAATGAATACGCAACGAACACTCGAAGGGAATCAGAAATTTCCTTTGTTTCTTGATGTACTGAGAAGGAAAGAAACGAAGGTACAAACACGAACTTGTCGCGGTCTGGTTTACGGACGAGTTCCGAATCTCTAAATAAGAGAAGAGAATCTTCGTGTCGGGCATACTGGAACTTTCGTAAAATACGGCACAAATAATCCAACGAAGGGATTCCGAACTTGTCAAAGACAAACAGAATGTAAAGGGACGACGTCAAGGGAGAACAAGAGTAAGAAGAAAAAAGTGCTTTGAAAAAGGAAAGCAAAGGATAGCTATCGACGAAGCAACGAACTTCAAAGTAGTAAAAACATACTTTCTACTGTTTCTTGATGCTAAGAATTTCAGCAGTCTTTCGTCTTTCGCTTGTATGAAAAAAAATTTACAGAATATATACAATATCTTCCTATAAATAATTGACTCTGATTATAAAAGAAAAAAGAAAGGAAAAAAATGATCAAAATATAATTTATTAGTTAAAAATGAATAATTGCTTGATAACTTGATCAAAAATTCAAATAAATAATCGAGTATTGAACAAATGTAAACGAGATCAGAACTTTCACAACGTTTTACGATAATAGAAAGAAGTAATAGAAAGAACAAATAAATCAGTTATATTTCCGCATTATAATCGATCATGACGAACAAAATTCGATTAAAGATTCGAATGTGATTAAAATTTCGCTAGATAAACTGGACAACCTAGCAATGAATATCGTACGCGGAAATTCTGAGAAATTCAAATCACGCTCGGTTACCACCTGCGCTAGGTTTCTTTCGAACGGGCTACTCGCGCGATTCTAAGTTAGTAACTCGCGTGCTTTATTTTCTTTACATCAGCAAAACCTGTTGCTTGGCTTACTAAAACTCGTGCCAAGCTGTTCACCACGTCATCCGCCGCCAACGGCGTGCATGCGAGCACATCTTGCACTCAAGAAATCAATTACTCTTTTACCTTATTTACCTCCACCCTCCCTCTTCTCGAACGAGCTCCTTCCTTGTGTTTTTCAACGACCATCGACCTTATTTGTAATACGATCACGTAGATAGTAAGTATATAGACAAGGTTGACGCTTCTTCGACAAGATTTCGACCCTTCAATCCTTGAAAAGGGTGAAATTCAATTCACGCTTTTCCGTGAATTATCGTTTCGTCATCATAAATGTAATTATTTTCTTAACCATTCTACCATAAAATATTGGAACGTACGATGACACATCTCGAAACAATGCCTTTCGATTTAAGTAGAGAAAGTTTGAACTGTACGATACGATAAAAAGTAAACTACGATGTGTAAAAAGATACTCAACGATACTCCTAATAGCGTGAAAGCGTAATAGCATAAATTTTAACGTTGGATTTTTAGGTTTTAATGTCGAATAATGTCGCATGACTTAATATTTTCAACGTTTCAACGGTTCGAAACAACTATTTTCCAAACATGAAATTTCTCGGCCCGAGCCGATTTTAATGCTGTTCCTCGTGTAAAACAACTTTTACTCGAAAACAAGCTGGTTTTACATTCCACGCCACTTACATATTAACACTTTTACTCGAAGTAAGTTGCAACAGATACGAATGTTATTTAATTACGCAATGCTATTTACTTACTTAAGACTAATCGCCGATCGACGATCAAACAGATTTCACTCGAGCAACGCGATACAAACGTCCCATTATTCCAAGTGAAAATTTCATGACACGAAATTCGTTTCCTCCTTTCCTCACGCTTCTTTCCGAATACATTATTCGCTCGTTCTAGATTCGTAAGAATTTGCTTCAGAAATCGCCGAGTCGCATTTTGCATTAGGAGCGCGTCAGAAAAGCCTATTTACATATTTCTCTTTCGAAGAGAGAAAGACTGCACCATCGAGACTGTATATTGTAGATACATACGTACGTACGATAGTATTCGTAATTGTTCATACCGGACGTGTTCAATTCGCGACGAAACCGGATATTCGTCCGGCTTTGATCCTATATACCTCTAACAAACACACGCATAGATATATGTGTACATCTAAACGTTACGTATTCAAATTACCATCATTTTACGTTAAATGATTCTTATCTTTAATTGCATTTTGTATGATTCTACCTTTGTTCTTCTTCACTCCTTTCCATGTACATACCTCGAATTGCTTTCAGAAAGATAATGCATCGATACAAAATATGTTCCTATAATCGAGTGATTCAATAGGTAGTAAAATGGAGCCGCGTGTTAACCGATCGATATGCGCTGGCAGCGTTAAAATCACCCATGTAATTGTATATTCTATGCTTCAAAAGGCTAATTGTAAGTGGACTATCGTATGTTAGTTTGGTTTAACGATATTTATAGATTAAGATAGATAAGGAAAAGTTATATAGATTTTTGATTGTTCCATATCAAATAAAAGTATGAATGAATTAGAAACATCTATTCGTACTTGAAAGCAAATTAATTTTCTTACGATATTGTTCTACGTTAACCAACTTCATCAAAATCTTTATTTGATTTAATCTGAAACTGTCATTAAATACTTGACAACAAACCGAAAGTACATAATCGTATATGTAACTGTAATATATATCTGATTCACATTCTATAATAAAAATACATGAGCAAAAGCTAAAAAATATGACGAAAAAATTTTCGTTAACATCATTAGACACCTGAAACAATCGTAAAAATACAATGGTATGGAATGTTACGCATCAATTATCCGCAAACGATTCAACCCATAACGAACTACCTCGAGATAACATGGTTTACATTCTATTGTTACCGGCTTTATTTTTCATATCACTCAGCTTGCATCTCGTTAAATAAAATTCACTTGTATGTCTCTTACATATAATTCACGTTATTTTGTCAATTGTAATACATCGAATCGACTTCTTCCTAACATTACAATTTTCTTCATTTTTTTCATGTGATAAGATGGTATTTGCGATTCCAAAACAACTGATATGTCAGTCTTATCAGAAACGTAAACGAAAATATTGTAAATTTTTTATCTTTTGTTCAAGTATTTTTCTTGAAATTAAAAATGTCAAACGTAAAAATTATAAACAATGACGAAAATATCCAAGACATTACACGTGCTGTTTAATTTTGTAAATAGCAGAATATGAGAATATTTATAAAGGATAATTAAAAAAAGACAAATTAAAAAATCTATGCATTTTTCTTTTTGCAGTTAATATTACTCCAAATTAATATTATACTAAAGATAAACTTTAATAATTAAACTCTAATTGCTATATATGAGTCAAGTACTAAATTTTAATTTTATAATAAATTTTAGTATGTAGTACACTAAAGTTTTAATACTTCGAACTAAGTGTTAATTGTACTTACAGTAAATTTACAATAATGTTCACATGCCTTTGGAAACTGAATTACTTTCCAAATTAAACAAAGTATTCTGAATTGTCGGTTAAATATAGAGAAATTAGTGTGCTATATGAAACATATATGAATAGTTTAGATAAAATTGGTTTTAGTTGTAGTAACGATGGAAAATACATAAATAAAAGAAGCTTTTTCAAATTCAAATATAAATAGTTTGCTGATATAATTGATATACATGCACCTTATTTAATTGTGCTAAATATCATCTTTGAAACCATGGTGAAACGTCGAATTTTATAATTTAATGGTAATATGGAATTATTCAATAAGAATTATTGAATTTTTTTTTCAAATAAAACATTTAAATTAAAACATTTTTTTTCTATTCTTATTGTAACATATAGTGTGATCAATTATAAATCGATATATAGAAAACATAATATCGGCTAAAAGGTAACCATAGGTCTCATTACACATAATAGCGGTTCAATTTCGCCAATATCTGATCGAATTTCATTTTGAAAGTGTTCAATAATTTTGCGGATTGTTAGCGTAAACTTAACCTTTGATATAACCCATCTAGCAACGACAAATCGCATGATGGTCATTTGGCCGATATTGTATTTCATGTGTAATGGTAGTTGATCATACTATATGTTATAATAAAGACTTTAAGTCCATTTTTAAAAAATACAAAGGATTCGTATTTTTTATTACTTTAAACAAAAACCATTGTTTTAGGTTCTTTAATTCTTTATGTACTTCATATACGAATAAACCATTAACTTCTGTATATCTGTGCAAGAATTCAGAACATTCTTTTTAACTAATCCAGAAAAAATTATTGGGTTTCAAAATGTGTCAAAAAATTTTTGTAATCCACTGTACATCTAAGTTCTTCTAAAAACAAAAAAGGAAAAACAATAGAAACATGAATAAACACATAAATAGAGAGAAAAGGATTAACGTGACTCATCTTGAAATGGTAAACCACAAGGCACGCTCCGACAAACCGGAGATGGATGCACGAGCGTCTCGACGCTCGTATTACTTGAGTGACCTCGGTGTACCTCGATTAATAACAACATTACCGAGGACTGCTCCCTAACTTGTTAGATATATCCGTATGCAACTAACGATTCTTTACAGCGATTCGTTCGACGCTTTCAGCGTCGGCTTACATAGCTTCACTGGAACGCAACAAGTATCATGTAACCAACCGGCTAGGAATGATTACTATACGAACCTGTCTGTACATATGTTGCATGTATATAAATACGTATTATAGATATCCATAAGTCTACCGAAGAAATCGAATTTATATTATATTTGGAGAACAGAGATCAATAATACTGTATTCAAAAAAGTAACCAAGTGATCCGTCTCAATGACGATCTTCGTTTATTCCAGAAAGATAAAGATCCGATACACGTTAAACCTGTTCGTTTCGTATTCAAGGTGGACCAAGCTTCTTTGATCATCCATCCTCAGCACTTTTTTATGATTTTATCGATCGATCCAACTCATCCAACGAAAAATGAATATCTACCAATACTTGGTGGCAATAAATCATGTCAGAATTGCTCGTAAAATTTACATCAATGACAAGACATATGGCTGTTCACCGTTCTTTTAATTTTTTCTTCGATAAGATAACGTTACCTCTTTACTTTAAAAAGGAGTACGATTATTCCTTTTCGAACTTGTTTTTCCGTTTCTTTTTTTTTACGTAAAACGTTACAATTAACAAAAATTTCTAAAAGAGAAAAATATTTAGGCAGAATCGAGCTTAAACGGTCATCGATATCATTCCTAGTATCGTTTTAACATCAGGAATTATTTGTTATGAATAACACGTATCAACTATCGCACAACAATATAAGCATGAACCCACGCATACTTCTAAAACGTAAGTATGCATGCATAACGGAACTTCCTATACTTGACTTTAACCGCAACGAATTACGGAGGTTGCGGCAACGGTTTTGCGTCCTAAGCGAAATGTGCTCGTTATTATAAAGATATGATCGATTATTCTTCATATATCACCTCTTGGATTTATTCGATTTTTATATTCTTCTATGTGCATTAATACATAAGTAACATAATATAAATATCTAATAAGAAGTAAATTTCAAATGTATTTTAATTGAGTTAACATTAAAATGTTAAAAAGATTGTTATCGTATATCGTTTATTGATATTAAAAAATTATATAAATTGTGATACTATAATTATTGATTTGTGAACTAATCTATACCTGATGATCAAGATAAACAAATATAATTACAATGTAAAGTAATTTCTCTTCACGCGTTATTCACGTATTCCATTAAAAACATGAAATACGTATATCATATTCGCTTCTTGACGATGACCCATTTTCAGGACCAAAAAGCGTGAACGCAAAGTATACCACTGTGAATATCATGTTCTCGAAATACTATATAACCGAAAGTTTTTCCGTGATTCATGGAATAATACGTGCGTTCAGTTAGTTTTACTCCTCGTACGCATATAAATACGCAAGTTCAATTAGGATCTCGTTAATTCGGAGAAATTGTGTTTCATGATTGTACATGCGTGCATGTGGCCATTAATTTAACGACAAAAAAAAGAAAGAAGAAGGATATTGCCTTGTTTTGCTTGTGAATGACAAAAAAGAGTCGAAACGAGTAAATAGACAAACGAATCGCGTTCTCACCAACGGAACGTTCTCACACTTCTAGTAACGTCAAATCATTATGTTGCAACTCAATTTTATGCACCGTAATGAATTTTTAAATACATTATGCAGAATTTTAGGTCGATATTTTCAGAGAAAGTGATAATTAATGAAGAGTAATTTGGATGACTTACTTTCTTTAAAGACTTCCTTCCGAGCAACTAACAGAACTAATGTGATGTTATCAGTGTTTTTGTATTAACTCAATGAGGGAAGAATGTCGGCTTCTCTTTCATTAATCGTTACCCTTATGATTGCACTGTATAGCCGCACAGAAAAGAGACAGTAGAGACAAAAAGATGTTAAATTACTTATCTGATAAAATCAATCTAAAACATACCTATTTAGATACTAATAAGACTACTCAATATCGCTGAAACATATTATGATGATTATTTATGATGATCAAATAACAAATTTCAACATTCCGTATAACTAAAATTATTTATGAGGATCAAATGTGTCAAGAAATAATGATTATAAAGCTCAAGTTGAATTCTACATTCTTACTGAGTACATTAATGTAAGCGTCATTATTTAAGACGTCCGACAGAGAAGAGATAAAGAAAGAAGAACTAAGGAAGAAGCGAGAATAAAACAGCAAATGTGTGAAAACGGATATGCTGTTGTATACAGTGAAAAAGATGGGGAGAGAGAGAGAGAGAGAAGGAAATGAAAAAAAAAAACTAAGCAAGCTGCTTCGCCTCTTTGCTTCTTCGTTCGCACACATGACATCAGGACTGTCTTTGTGTCCTACACGTGGTTCACTCCATTTCTAGCACGCTTATATTTATCCTTCACTTTTGGCTATTCCATTTTTCAATCCTTTTTTTTTCCCTATCGATTTACGATAGACAATTTTTTTCTTTCACCGTTGATATTGAAATGTCACCTTTTGTGTTCGAACAAGAGTTTCTATATTCAAAATGTCAATATTTTTCGTATATCTAGTACATTCATGTATATACAGAATTTTCCCTATTTTTCGCATTTACCAGAATCGTAATCTTTTCATTATATTTTTATTTGTAATGACAGAAATAATCGGACGAAGGATAAAACAATAAATTTGTTTTTCAATCCACTTTTGTAAATGTCAACATTTAAAAAGAGAATGGTAGAAGAAAAAGAAATTGTTTCCGCAAGGGTTCCGGACAAAGAGAAAGTTATTAATTTAAATGGTAGGAACGTTCCTTAAGATTTCTTTCTGCGTTCTATCAAATCGTCTATAGAGATGTAAGATTTTATATAAGAAAATAAATTAATATAAAAAATATTTTTAATCAATCACACGCAAGTTTTCATGTATATTATATATACTAATGAAATATCTTTTTGTCAATGTGAAATGAAATGAATTTACCATTATTTAAATATTCATGCTTTTCCAATTGCTCATAACATATACATTTATATCTTCATCATGCATAAAATATACGTTCTCATATTTCATACTTTTTATGCTGTGTCATCCCCACCCATTCTTATATACTAAACAACTTCACAAAAAAATTTATCGCAATCGAATCCACAAAACATCTCTTCTTTGCTTCACAAGTTGTCCCGATGTTTTTTGTGATTCAAGTGAAAAACGAAAGACACGATTTTATCTTTTCAGTAGAAGAAACACGTGAACAAAGGGTGGCACCGAATTCTCAATGATTTATATCTCCTGTCTACTCTATTTTTGTCGAGATGCAGACGCATCCTCCTCCCTTTGGCTAGACCAGGATACACCATCCGAATGTAGACCCACCGGGGCCGAGTGATCCTCCGCAGACGAGTACGCTTGGCTCCATTTAGTCTACGCTACTTGCTACAAAAATATTCGAGGAGAACTGTCTGCGGTCGAATGAATCGAAACTACGTCAACGTTCTTTTGTGATTAAATATAATTTCAAAAATGCATACTATGTTAGATATGAACCAATCTATACATATTATACTTTTATGATAAATAATATTTAAATAATTTTAATAAATAATATTAAAATGAAATTGTTTGCTTTTATTTTTATTTTTTATTATATTTTCTTGCAAAACGAATTTTTCTTTCGATAGATATTAAAAAAAATTGATAGATATTAAACTAAAATTGTTTACTATTTTAATAAAATTCTAACTGTCACACATTAAGATTACTTAAATCAATTTCTTACGCACGAACATTAATTAATGTATCTACACACGATAGAAATCTGAAGAATATAAATCGCAAGATAATGTAATAAAGTCGAATAAGATCGAATAATTTTGCGTTACGTTGACCAATGAAACGCCTACGCGTCCAAGTTAACGTGTTCATTGTCAGAACTAACGAAATTAATGTGCTCTCTTGGAGAAAGAACGAGAGCAATCTTTTCTCACATTATACATACAACGCTTTATATCAAAATATACTATTTCTGATATTGAAAATATTTTCTTTAAAAGTGTAACTACCTATGAAATATATAAAGTCTAGAAATTTAGTCTCGATAATATTCTATAAAGTAGTCTCACAATCAGTAAGAGCTTAATCTAGTTCGCGGTCATGAATTCCGAATTCTGGGCCAATAATGTCACGGTTCTTCTCTTTCGTCGTTGCTTTTATTAATTTAGTATCTTTTTCTTTTTATATGAACGATAAAAACGCGCCGAATGCAGACACATTTCTATTATTACAAAAGTAAAGAAATATTTAAAGAATTTGTAATTAATATAAGAATAAAAATGATATTAACAAAATCTACGATTAATACATAATTGAATTTTCAATTTCATTCGAAATTCTCGTCAACCTTTGTTTAATTAAAATTTGGAATCATACGAAAGAATACTATACAGATTCGTCTCATTTGTTCTTTTTCATTTTTTATCGTAACGTTCCGCATATAAATGATTTTATAACTTACAATGCGTAAGCGAAAGGAGCATTGCAGACAGTCCGCAATATTAAAGTTACACCGTCCATTGTGTCCATCATCCGGAAATGGTGTTTCGTGATGCAACTACAAAATACATGTAGTATATACATACATAATGGATACGTATTTTTTTTATCATCAATTGACAAGCCAACGCGTAATACAATTGATGAAAAGTAACGCGGATACAAGTATTTCCGTTTGCCATACGGACACGTTACTAATGTTGCAAAAACTCCGAGCATATCCCTTGAATGCTGACGGACCTACGAATTTGCGAATCCGCTTTCGCCATCGATAAGAAGTGGTGTAAGAGATTTTTCAAGTCGATTAGGGGAACGAACAGAGGAGGAATAGAACGAAAGAGAGAGAGAGAGAGAGAGAGAGAGAGAGAGAGAGAAAAGGTAAAGGAAGTAGTAGATATTGTGCAAGTCTCGCCTTGCGGCGACCTTACATAATGTTAATCTTACGTAAGAAGAAACGAACGTTCGTTAGAATCCCGAAAGACAAAAGCATCGGATGCTTCGTCATGATGGTTCGGTCGTTGAGCGAAGAAATATACATTTTTCCTTATCGAAGTACATAACTAATTCTCTGCCTCGTAACGCTTTCTATCGAGGTATCATCTTTATCTATCAAATAAAAAAGTTTGAATAATAATTACAGGAATATAGAAAGAAGTTTTATTGAAAAAAATCATGCATTATTATTGCGTATGAGAAAGAAAAATGCAATAATAATATGCAATAATTGGCATGCAAAAGGAAATAAGGATAAAATATAGAAACGAACTAATCATTTCAAAAGTCATCGATAATATCTATTTGTTCGTCTTTTTAATAAAAATATGATAATATTTTTTATTTTGAAAATCTTCAAAAAATAAAAGTCTCGAGATTTTAAATCTCGCATTTACGGCATGGCTATCTTACGGCTTGTATATATCATTTATATATGTATACATAGACACATATATATATACATGTATAAGAAATCATTATAGTCGATTACGTTCCATAGCTAGGCAAACCAGAGGAGAGAAAGGAGGTATACCCGCAATAAAGGCGTTCCGGACCGACTAAAAACCATTTTCATTGTTTGCCATACGTTCGGGACATGACGTGACGAATCGAAACAAATGGGCGACTCACTTTCATACCCTATCTTCGTACAAAATATCAGGAAGTCTCGCGAGGGTACGAGATTTTACTCTTATGAGAAAAACGAAAAAAAAAAGCGGAACAAAAGTTGCGACGTTTTTTCCAACTGCGAGCAAAACTTCTCTCTCTCTCTCTCTTTCTCTTTCTCTCTTTCGCACGTACCTATTATTGTTCAAAAATCTCTAATGATTTGAAGTTCACCGCAAATTGATTTTCGCTTCGCGTGAAATCCTCGACATCGTCGAGCAGATCCTACCGCAAACTCGAAAATTAATCGAATATATGATAAAAGAAAAAGAAGAAAAAACGATTTATCATCGTTTAATCGCCGATTAAACTTTGAAGAAGTAATCGAAGGACGATGCCTGTAAACAACGTCGTTAAATATGCGTTTCTAATTCAGAAATTATACTTTATTACAATTCCACTATACAAAATACTTTTAATATACGCACGTATTCATGTCTACGTCTTTTATGTAAAAGTATCGTATTGAAACGCGTAAGAAATAATATAAAACGATCGATTAGCAATACTTCACGTGTATTCGTAGTGTATAAAAAATTTAACAATCTGATTAACTCAAAAAATTTAAGAGATGAAGTCTCGTGAGCGAAATCGACAAAACCGGGCATACGAACATTATTTATAGCAAAACACGATTATTTACAAAGGTCAACTAATAATCTTCGGGATGATTCGCACGTGACAGATCAATGATTTCGTGCTCGTAGATCATTGATCTCCGTCCTATCCTAATCGAGCTGGTGTTTCCGAATGAGAAGTTGATTTATTATTATTCCTACGAACGTATGTGTATACTGAAGATTATATATATATATATATATATATATATATATATATATGCGCTATAATAAATCATAAATTATGTATAAACGATGATATACCATATGTATCAGGCAGTTAGGAAGATTATGAAACGAAGAAACTACTAATCGTATTGATGAGAATACCTGTCAGAAAGATTTTTGTTCGAATACCACTAATTTTTCATGTCTAATACAAGTTCATATAATTTATAATAGATAAACTATGTTAATTTATTATTACTCTTAGTGAACATTGACTTCAGAAATTGTAATAAGATATTCTGATAAAAAGATATAATTAAAACGCATGGAATAAATATTGAAATAGCAATAACCATAACAGTGCTAGCGACTGTATACTCAATGATACATCAAAATCATTTAAACGGGCGTTGGTTAAATGGAGTAAATCGTAAATGGGAACTTCTTATGTTATCGATGGAAACTATCTCTAACGCAGATACAAAGCAACGTACTTTCGCCGAACTTTCCTTTAATCGATAAACAGCAATTCTATCTACCAATTGCTACTACCACATTGAAGATCCCTTCATATTTAATTTGCAAAGTTCTTATCGCATTGAAATTACAACAAGCAATGATTAAAATCTGTCAAGATTCGTTTCAATCATTGTTTCAACTATCTAAACGATTAACGATATTAAAAATTTCTTGGAGAACTACCAAAAAACTTTTAGTGATTCTACGTTAAATGCTTTTTAACTTAGAATCGTTCTTTTTGAAATAAATTAAATAAAACATAGATTAACGAAAGGTACATTTATATTATTATTTTTAATAATTATTTACAAACATACCTTCATTTTAATTTAAAACTTTTTTTGGCTTGGATTCTAGAGATTTTTTATATTTTATCTGAAATTTAAAATAGACATTCTATTCGATTTTGAAAGAAAACAGTTGAAATACGAGATTATCGTTTATATGGAACGTTCAAAATCATAATCTATTCTTCACGTAGATAATCGCTTTATGCCAAGTATGTAATTTGCACATACATTGTTCAAAGAAAACTAAAGATCTTCCTTTCGAAAGAGCAAGAGTTGTAACATAAGACAAACAGAGAAAAAAAGATAGAGAAGGAGAAAAGAGATGTAGGAAAAAAGAAAGAAAAACTAAATTACATAACATCATGTATATAATTCCCGTCGTCTGCGGTGGCTTAAATATTCAAATTACCCGAAGGGCAAGACGAAGAAATGTTGCAACTCAAAATCTCGGATCGAAACGAAACAAAACGCAAGATTATTTGGTTAATCTTCTTCGATAGTCAAGAGAGATCGCTCGCTGATTAATTCCAAAGATTACGTTCATTGCAATCTGCTCGTATTTCGATCGTTCCTAATGTTTCTCTCTCATTACCAATATTAATCGCTAGTAAGATATATGTACGATAACACATTTCTATTCGTAGTTTTAGTCTCGAACAGGAAAGTCAAAAATTACGATCGTTTGCTAAATCATTCTCCGTCGTTCGATATTTACAATTTTCCGTAATTAAACGGATAAACTACAAATAATTCCGATAGTCCGAGTGAACTATTATGGCCTCAAATTTTTTCTAGACTGGTGGCACACCTATATCCTTTTAAGAACATCCATGCATCGTACTTTGGCCGATATGTTTCGAAATACATTAGTACAAGACACCTAACACGTACATACATTTATAAAATAATAGTTTTCCCAGAATATCGCATTAGAAGGTTTTTATTTGGACTCGAAGAATAATTAATAAGTGAAGTATAATTGAGCCGCGACTTCGCACAGTGACGTTAATGCAATACTTGCTCAATTTACTATGCGATTTTTTGTTTTCGTAATCAATCAAATGAATTTAAAATGAAATGAAATAGGAAAGATGTATTATTAGTTGTCTAAAATTTCGTTGATAACATATTGAAAAAGATATTCCAAGTACACATTCGTGTCAACAAGTACGCTTTACTACGTGCTTTAACTTTTGCACTCGTTGCAAAATAATAAACACTTATTACAAATACATCGTCTATCTTTCGTTGTACATCACGAATATCATTTACTCTTATAGGCCACAAGACAAACCCCCTAAGAAATCATGATGAGAAAAAAAAAAAAGAAAAAAAATCAAATAAGGTCGATTCATCGGAATCTTTTTTTAACAACTTGTGTACAACGAAACAAACAAACGAGTACACCATTTTCGATCCGATTCGGGGTCAGTCGCGACGTCGGTATTCAAAACATCGTATTTGCACTCGAACGTTGAGAAAGTCAAGGAGGTTTCGCAACCTGGAGACACGAATCGGCCGAGCAAAGAAGACTGGATGTCGGTCGTGTTCCCCTTCACCGATCGCTGACCACGAATCGTGCCATCGACTATCCACTACTGTCTATCGTAAAAATTTTCAAGAGGCTCGTTCTACTTCTCGTTCGATGATTCAATTCAGTTCATTTGTCACCTATACTTCCGCGTTGATCATCCTCGAACTTTCATTAAAGATTTTCTCGTTCGAGTGTCAATGTTTCTGTCTCTAATGCTGTTTTGCATTGACAACAAAAGGATGTCGACAAAGTGGAAAACCGTAATCGGGGATAATCGAAAGCGAGTGAACGTACGACGTTTTATTCTAGTACACTTACGTATTCCCATACACCGTGTCACAGAAGGACACGTTACTACGAAATGTCCCAGATAGCCGACATTGTCGAGCCATTCTATTCGTTATCATTCAAATATTCTATCATATCAAAAATTATCATAAATGTATTATAGATATCCATCCATTCGAGGACGCTACGCTTAAAAAAATATTGTCAATCATACTTGGAACTCAAGAGCTTAATCTTCAAATAAAATTTAAGTGCTTTCGATATCGACCTTAAAGCGTGACTTATAAAGTAAATTGAACTTTTATGCGAGATCAGGAGGGAATAATCAAGAAGGAAGTACGTCCGTCTCCTTGAACGTGACACTACGAAGAAAAAAATGGTAAGATTTTCAAGAAAAAAAAAAAAAAAAAAACAAGCTGAACGCGTCACGTTATTATCGCGAATCGAATTAATGATGTAACGCGTTAAATAGAAACCATGGAACTTCTTATCGTCACGATAGGCGATTTGTACTTTAAATTATGGGAAATAATAAGAATAAAAGTAAAAATTTTTATACAATATACATTTTATAATTCGCAATCTAATCATCCATTTGAAAATATCGGATTGTCATCGAGAATCGTCGAGTAGAAACATACCTCAGTCAGTAATATCAGTAACAAAAGAAGAGTCCCACAGATCCGTGAAATCGGTCGCGGATAGTCGACCCTTCGCATGCTCGTCATCCTCCGGCGAGAAGGCCAGACGCGCGCAATGACGTCGACGGTCCTTCTCCTGTGATGTTATCTTTTTTTTCTTCTTTTTTCTCCCTTTTAATTCCTTTCTACTTCTTCTTCGACTTCTTCACCCTTTCCAATCTCTTTCTCGTAGCCCACTTGCACACGCACTACACTATATCATAAATACACCAAGAAGACGAAGACAAGGAAAATGACAAAGAGGATAAGAGAGTAAAAAAAAGGGAAAGGGAAAGAAAAAGAAAGAGAAAGAGAAACGAACACCTACACCACTAAGAATAGCGGGAATGCGCGCGGAATGTGCGTGGCCTGACAAATCGATCGACAACTACGTTTGACGAAGAGAAGAACAAGCAACGGAGAAGTCGTTCCGTAGCTCGAGACTCGTGTGTCCGCTATCACGAGAGGTCTCGCCGAATCCTATCCTGAACGACGACGTATAAGGTAGGGGAGGAGGTGGAGGAGATAGAGGAGAAGGAGGAGGAGGAGGAGGAGGGTAGGAGCAGCAGCAGCAGCAGCAGTAGCAGCACCTGTTCGCCTGACTTGCTACTACACGGCTGACGACGTAGTACCTGGTAGTGGTGGCGACGTGTGCTGCGATGACGATGGTGATGGAAAAGCCGAGGAACAGCACCAGCAGCAACAGCACCGGTGGAAGGAACAACAGTAGCCATATCCGTCTAGACTCCGACCGGCTCGACGAGCTTTATCGACCGAATAGACGACAAATACTTTTCTTTCGTCTTCCCGTTCCTTCTTTTTTGCTTTTCCGAAAGATTCTTTCTTTCAAAAGATTCTTTCGAAGAAGACCCCAGTCGGTCTTTCTTCTCACGACACCTCGAACTCCATCATCCTTCTACCGTTATCCAGTGTCCAAGTATACCTTATAAATTCACGGACTTTCACTTTAAATCTCCGCTCCTACTTGCCTTCGACACTCTCTGATAACGGGCTTTGTTCTTCTTGACACAAAGTACTGTCATCTTGTGCTCAAAATATAATACTTTTTTTCTCTTGACGATTTAATGATGATTTCTTGCTAGATCACTTCAGCATCAATGAAAACTTTCGAGAAACATGACTTAATCCGTTCCTCGCTCGAACTGTCACGATTAAAGAGGGCACGGCTCGCGTAGGTGGTGCTGGTGGTAGAAAATTTGGATGAGCAGGTGATCAGGAAGAAGACGATTTATCAGACTACTTGAATTGAACAAGGACGCGAAAGGAATTGGAATGAGAATAGAAGAGAAAACTTGGAAAATAGTGGAATGGTGATTGAAAAAAAAAAAAAATTAAATTTCGAAAGAGAAAAAAGACACAGGAATATCTCCTATCCTTTCATCTTTTAATGGGATTCCTATATACTTGAGAAAGGACACTTTTGAATTCGCAAACTTTCTTTTCTGTTATGAAAGAAACGAAAAACGACACTTTTTTAATGACACGTGACGATAACAACGATGACGATGACGACGAAGACGAGCGTGCCGTGGCTCGATCGAGGAAAGCGCCGGGCAAACAGCGCTCTTGGCTTTGCCGCGATGTTCGCTCCCTCGTCTGCTCACTCGTCTCTTCGACTCGGCGACCCCGCTGACTGCCTTTCCATTCCACTCGTTTCACCGTCTCCCCATCTCTCCTCATCCTCCACCAAGAGACCTGGGGCTAGCCCCAGCCGGATACCACTCTGACTCCCCACCATGACCGATCCTCGCCATTACTGTCCCCTCTTTTCTCTCTAAACTTCTCCCCACTATCACTCTCGGCGCCTCATAGGCGTAGATTTCGCATCGACACGACGCCATCTACTCCGAAATAAACTTGGCAATGCCTTAAAGGAATTATGAAAACGATCATTTTCTCTTTTCTTATACATTAAAAAAATTAATGGTGAAAAATTAATGTTTTAAATGATCTTTTTGATATTTGAATAACGTACACAAATCTAAATTTTTGTATGATATCAATATTCAAAACTTGTTGAAAGAAAAAATTTATTTCATTTTTCAACTTTCTAATCCGTTATTTGATGCATTCGAGATTCATTAGAAAATTATAATAATTTTCTCAATCTAATTTAATTTAAGATCGTTATCGACATATTTGTACGATAAAATTGGTAAAATAGAATGTTTGAGTTACGCCAATGTTCGCTCCTATTTGTCTGCCTTCACCGACGCACGTTCTTCTCCCCACTATTTCTCTACCCGCCCACTGTCGACTAGTAAGCGAGAGTATTCTTAACGCGTACACACACGCGCGGTCCACGACGCACGCGCGCTTCTACCAGTAGCGTATATGTGCCTGGACGACACTCGAGCGATCAAAAATAATTGTTGTCGCACAGGAGGAGAGATACTTTCGACGCTCTCAAAACAAGATCTCACTTTCTCTGCTGATCGTTTCATCGAACCTCATTTCTAAGAACAGATTAACCATATTTTCAACAATAATTCGTTTTTAATGTTTGATATTTTAAAGATAAAATTGATAACTATAGAAACACAGACACCATACAGGTGTATCTCGAGCTTTACAAGCTATTCATCTGTCGTTCTGTCACCCTCCTTCGTTACTCAAATTATCCGCACCGTGCGATCACCCTTTCGTAACTCCATCGGTGTGAATCTCATGTATAAACTTGACGCCTGTGGCGATAATTACCAACCACATAATCCCAAATTGAATAGCCTCATGACGTATACCTCTAAATTATCTCTATGTCATATCATAATGTTATTTACATGCTGTTCAAAACCGATTATATACTTTCATTGAAAAGTATTCTATATATTAACTTGAAGAGAAAAATACTGGAAAGAATATTTTCTATCGATTATTTAAACTGTTAAAATCTCTCGCTATAATTCTGATTTTTCATAGTCTTACAAATGTCTAATGTTAATTTCAGAAACAAAGTTTTATTTGCTAATATTATTTAGTTTATACTATTCTTAGTTTATATTATTATATTCACGATAAAATATGATTTCAATCGCTTATGGATCACACCCCTAATACGATGGAAAAGAAATAACGATCCTTTTTATACGGGGTATTCGATTCAAATGACACGTTACTGTTGAAGCGTCTTGCGCATGCTCGTTCGAATAACGGTGCGAAGAAAGTCCGAGATATTAGACAATGGATAGGTTTGCTCGGGATAGCTTTGAAAGTTGCCGACGTGAAATATAAATGAGATTACGTCACATGTTTATGATAATTCGCTTTTTCTCTTTGCGTCGAGTTTCCCGACGTTGTGAAAAAAAATTTACCTCGGTTAACCTGCGAGCATAAAAAGAGTTCAACTTCGAAAGTTATCATTTAGAAAATCAAAAAATATATTTAACTTATTATCGAATTCGATAGAGAAAGAAGAAACATGAGTGAAATATTCTAATTACGAGCTATATTCTACGAGACGATAAAATCTATCACATATGGTGGTTAAGCTTGTTATAGCTTGTCATACCTTTACCAGAACGTGTATAATTTTTCTGTTTATTATTTGAATTCATAATAAAATTGAAAAAGAGAAGGAGGAATTGATAATCGGTTTTTAAATCAAACATTTGTGTAAATAAATATTCTACTCGCGATATCGAAAAATTCCTTCATCGAAAGAGATAGTGTCAATGAACTTATAAAATTATAAGCTGATATAAAGTCATTTTATATTGAATATTGTTCAATAAGAAAATAATACCTTTTTATTCTTAAATGTTTTGCTTATTCTTCTTTTTCTGAAGATATCAATGTCGATAATAGAATTTTCTGTCGCGACGATGGCTGGTACACCCGCTTCGAGAGCAAAGAGAAAGCCATTTTCAATGTCCAACAACGACCTCTTGCGCGATATTTTTAAACGTATACGCGCCGTTTATTTTAAGATTCAAATGTGAACTTTTGGCGCCCTCTTCTTTTAAAATACTTGATTAAGAAATAAAAAAACCGTAGAATTTTTTTATATATAAATAATTTTATCGAACTACTAAAAATAACTCGTAAAAAAGCATTTATCTTAAAGAAAATATAAAAATAGAGAATATTCACATTACACTTCAATTCTAATGTCTTTTCTTGTACGAGAAAAGTAATCAAACAATTACCACGAAGCATTTTATTTTAGCTCCAATCACGAGACATTGAAGATAGTTGTTCATTAAAAATAAGAAAACGTGGAGGCTGTCGTCGCCTCGAACGATCAGAAAAATGATGTCAGCGATAAGTCAGGTTGCTGTTTCTTTTTCTCTCGTTTTATTTACGATGACGTCACCGTCGAAACGGTCGATTATTTGTATGCAGCGTGTGTCGGAGTAATCGTGGTCTCTCGTGCCAAGCAAAATCAAGTTTCAACGACATCAGAATTTGTACACGAATAGTCTTCTGTTTTCGATCTATCGAATGATCTTTTTATCGTATGCTTATTCTTTCTCAACATGTAGGTTAATCGAACATTAAACGGGGAAAATCTTCGAAGTAAAATCAATCGAGCGGAAATGGTCAAGATTAAACTATTTCTATACATAAGTAACATAGAACGTCGTCATCGATGTATCCGCCATACTAAGATATTACCATAAACAACGATTCTTGCGGTGGAGCTGTAGGCAGTCACTATGGTAACGTGGGCGATAGGAAAGAAATAAAAGGTATGGATTGACGAGATGTCATCGATTACAATTCCACGAAATCGTGATTTACAACTAAAATACGTTTAGCGATGTTACATTAGTTTTTATAAATAATATGATAAGAAAAAGATAACGAATAATAAATCAAAAACAAAATGCCTTATCCCATTTCACTCCGTGATAATAAAAGAAAAAAGTATTTCGATATAATTTTTAATCACTTCGAAATAATACAAAAATTCATTTTAAGCACGTACGATTAAACGTCCTTGATTGGAATCGTAAGCGTTACAAAGATCATGCCTTAATCGTGTGCAAGATGTGAACGGATGCGTCCCTGCAGATAGAAGTACGACTTCCGCGAATGCACTGACCAAGCAGGCTGTGCCCGCGCTTTTCCGACGGGTTCCTTAAGCGCACCTGCGTTTACGCGACAAAATATCTTCACGAAAAGAAAAAAAAATAGAAAGGAAAAACCAAATCTATCTACGTGACTGTTACATCTTTGTACCACGTCAAAGTAAACTGAAAGTTAAATTTGCAAGTGAAGAGTGTTAAATTTTACATTCAATGGCTAATTATCTTACTTGCAGAGAGTTTGGGTTCTTCAAACAGAGATAACAGAGTTCGAACAGATGTAAGTAGACTCATCAAATCTGTGTATAAATTCTTAAACGTGCAAAAATATATTGTAAAGTTAATAAATATTAGATTTAAACAGATACTTAAAGTTGTACGTGTATATCTCTGTATTTACCTATGTATATACATATGATACTTAATTTATCGATATAACAAAAATTATAGTTATTAATTAATATGGTATCGTTACTGACATTACGATCTAAAGATTATTAAAGATTCACTGATAATTAAAGAATATCATTATTATCATTGGTTTAATTACATTTCTTCAAATTACAACTACCATAATAAAAAATTTCTCATAAAATGAATAATATATCTGTATATCTTAAGACTACACCAGATGTAAATGTCACGAGTTAAAGATGTTGATAATAAAAAAGCAGAAAAAGATGAAGCAAGATTTGCTCAAATTTTGAGAATGGAAGAAGAGGATAAAATCAAAAAAGAAGCAATGGGCGAACACCTGACGGGCGCTTACGTTTCATTCGCGTTCGCGCATGCGTGCGTGCGTACGATTCGTGGCGTGTATCGGCGAACTCCCGCGAACGTAGGCTCAAGTGGATACAACCAGTTCTAGACTGACGGCCACTGCGGTGTCTCTCGGTGAAACGTCTTCTTGATCGCGATCCATTGATCCGTCGATCCGATCTTACTTAATCTATCTCGTGACACGCGATCAAGAGGAAAAACGAAAAAAAAACGAAACGAAAAAATTAATTGAATCGTCGGTGTGTCGTTTCAACAAAATCAAATTGGGATTAGTTCCTTTCTCGCGAGGTGAGAAATGATCTTAGATTCACAGATCTATAAGTAATCATCTGCAAAATTGAATTCACTGTTATAGCACTTATGATTTATCATTTATATCGCTAATTACATTCCTCCGCCACAAGGAACTCATTATTTTTCATTGTTTCCTAAATTTGGCTGATTTTTACCTAGTACGAAGCAATATGCAAAACTGAGATCAATTATGTCATTTAATGAATCTCCAATCGATTTTATGATCTTCGTCAAATTAAAGAAGAAATTCATATAATTCGAAGATCGACCAATTTTTCCGTATGTCATGATTTATCAACTAATTTGTATTATAATTATTACCACAATTATTAATTAATATTTTAGAAATTAATTATATCTTTAGAAAAATCTTCAGTGTTTTCAATTTGAGATGAAGTATTTAAAGATCAATTCAGCATATATTGACGTGGTCTGTCAATGCACACTGTACAGTGATTAGTCTCTTTACGTCCAGAAAAAAGCATCTTAACAGGTTCGAGTACTCATAAACAGTGGATGGCATTATACTACATGTGTCATTATTTAACGCGTTGTGATCTTTCTTTTTATATTTAAATTCAACTAAGTATATAACCGGTATCTATAGCTGATTTCTGCAGCTTCGTCATTTCATACAATATAAAAATAATTCATTAACAGACATAAAAGTATAGAAAATGATACATCACACGTATGGTAGCTTCACGACGATAAGTATCAAACATTCTTGTTGGCATACGTAATCCGATAACCAAACGATCCAAACGATTCTTTTCCTTGGATAGGTGGAAGGTCAAATCTCTCTTCACGTTTTTATAGAGATTTTACCAATGTATAACTCGTTCCATAGGTTTTCGCAATCATGAATACGTGCCCATCGAAACGGCGAATTATTCATGTTTCTCTTTATCGTCTTTGAATTCTTTTTGTTTTATAGAAATATTAAATATAACAAAATTCGTACATTACACAATAAATCACCGAATCACCATAAACACATATCGATACTCGATATAAAAGAAAAGTTTCTTTGGTTCCAATATATTAAATGTGAACTTTTGTGTAGCGGGGTAAATGGGACGTTGAAGGACGAAAGCAAGAGCAAAAATAGGCATAACGCCAAAAAGCCGTTGGTACGAAACTTTGTGCGACTACTACCACTAGGTAGCAAGCCAAGAATAGATTCAGGTTCGCCGATGTAGTTTCGTGATTTTATACGACTCCACGACGTCCTTTTTACGTGAAATATGAGCGAATGATAATAAAATATTATTTATAGATATGCATAGAATTTTTTTTAAGAGAAATTATAAATCGAAAAATATTTACATTTACATATACGAATATAAATATGTATTATATACAGGGAATTCGATTATAAAATAAGAAAATATCTTGCAAAATAATTAAATGATTGAGGATATATCAGTAAATAAATAATTAATCAATTGATAAAAGTACATAAGATTATAAATATGAGAAATAATAGAAAAAGTATGACAAATAGCTCTCTTAAGATTTTATGAATTTTGTGACTACTCATTCGATAATCCGACGAATAACTACGCAAAATATAGAAAAAGGTGAGAGTGTTATATTTATGCGGATCAAACAAAGAACGAAGATCGGTGGCCAACGGTTGGAGGAGGGTAAGATGGCGGCGCGAGAGAAGAAAGAGATAAAAAGGAGATGAGACGAGATTCCGGGCGCCGCCGGTTGGTCAGGCAGCTCGTCACCCACGTAATGTCATACGTTATATATATATGTATACATATACACACGCACGCGCGCGCATACATATATATATATATATATATATATATATATATATATATATATATATACCTATATAGTTAGTTCTCGGTTTACAAATTATCGGCTTTAAAATTTTTTTTATATGATATATCAAAAATATTTATCTTTTATTTAACACGATTAAATTTTTTAATGGGAAAAATATATTATCAGAAACAAAAGACATATTTACTACATTGGGTTCGTAGGAAATGTGAATTTTCATTTCATATATGTTTACTTTACGGAAAAAAGATCGTAAAAAATTAATTCATAAAATCGTGAACTGCCTATATTCTATAGTACATTCGTAAAATATTATTTTTCTCCCTATTGAAGTAGGGTAATATTTTTGATTTTACATAGTAGAATTGAAGACTATTTTATAATAGTTCTTTTGCTAATTACATTTAAGCAAACAATAATACTAATCTCCATTTTCATCTGATAAAAGATGCCAACTATTGTTATCCTATCGAATAAATAAGAAGGAACTGAAAGAAAAAAATCATACTGTCCTCTTTTCACGTAATGGAGTATTTATTCACTTGGAAAAATATTAAGGATTTCTTTCCATCTGAGTTACTATGGGTTCAAGAGGGGAACGTAGTCGCGTTTTGACAGAGGTTGCCATACTAACCTTGGAATCTCTTAGGTTCTCTTCCCTTCGGCATCGAGGAAATTCGATATAGGAGAATGCCTTGTTAACAGAGTGAAAGCTAAGGTTATACATGCTCGATCTATTAGTAACCGAACACAAGGTCGTCTTTCGAAAATTACGCTTGTGAAGTAACTTGAATGGGACGTATCATAATTATATTTATTAAGGAATATAAAAGTTGAGGATTAAAGTTCATCAAAGGACTAACCGGAATTTAATAAATTGCCTGACAAACTATCTAACGAATTTGTTAAACGAACATAAAAAGATTTTGTAACGATTTTTAATGAATTTAATTAGTTGTAGTCATTCTATACTATTTTCAATTAAAACGTATTCTATAACTTTAATTATTTATGCTATAATTTATTATATCAAAAACTTATTACTAATAGACGATCTATGTCAAATATACAAAGATTAAATTGGATTAAATAAATGAAACGATGTTAATTATCAATAAAGACTTTCTATTAGGAAATCCTACATGATTGGACATATGTTCTTTCGAACGTAAACTGAAATTTAATAAGCCCGATCGAACGGCTGTGTTATCGTTCGTATTCCATGTAATTCTCTTACTTGTGTCACTGTTTACACTTCCATATTGGATAATCACTTCCTTTGTACGAACGTAAATTTTTTTTGATCAAAAGAAATACTCGTAACGAATATTTGTCTATTCATTAGCTTTTGGAAATTGCAATAGCAAGATTTTATTATCTATGATTCATCGAATTTTTTCATTAAATTATTTTAAAATACATATAATCTATTGCACGATCGATATCGTAAAACATTTTATCTGTGCATAAATTATCAATATCACAAACCAATATCACAAACCAATACTGTTTTATACTTCCATTATTTTCAAATTTTCAAGGTATATTTAAACTTCTGAATTCTCGAAAAAGCCATGATATATATATATATAGATGAGTCATACCGACTCTTTTATATTATATAAGATTAACAAACTTTGATATCCTAAAAAATTAACGATAGAACTAAAGAAAACGAAATGAAAATAATACAATAAGTGAACACTATTAATTTTGTTGTACGTTTCCATTTTTCATTGGCAATAACAATCTTGCCAATGTATCTATCGAGAAGGTTGTATATACTATGTACATACTAATGATTGCAAAAGAGCGAAGGTTCATTTTTATGAAATGCGTGACGAGTAGAACCTTGGTTACATTTGCAAATATAAATTGCAAACGCATGTCGATATTATAAATGGCGTAGAATAATGATTTTAAATGTATATTGTGTTTTTAGTATCGCGATCCTAAATAAGATACCTACACTTTTATCTTTCTTGTATACCATTGAGATTCGAAATTCAAAAGCGAAAGAAAACAGAGAGATGCAATTTGGCATTCTCTTTTGAGCGAAAACA
The DNA here is from genome assembly GCF_014466175.1 of Vespula pensylvanica. NCBI lineage: Eukaryota > Metazoa > Arthropoda > Insecta > Hymenoptera > Vespidae > Vespula > Vespula pensylvanica. Next base: position 3,457,349 of record NC_057688.1, read on the forward strand.
AATTGTAAATCATTTGAATTATTGGATGATTCCTCGAAGAACAAAGAATATAAATGAACTAAAAAAAGAATGTAACTATTAAACGCTTTTCGCCAAAACTTATAATGACAAATACGTCCTCGAAACAAACGCAATCACAGTCATCGTCATTTTGATTAACGCGTGGTCCTTGAGTCACGGTGCACAATGTCACCAACACTGTAACTCGTTGTTAACGATGTACTTAAAGGCGGTTACATCGTAGTTGACAGTGGCGTAATCACAAAAACTCTTCAGTTTACCATATTTGTTAATGTGTAGTAACTGATCTATCGATTCTATCTAAATCTATACTGAATGATTTGTTTCTATAGAATAATCGTAAGTAATATTCCAATGGAAATGTTAACAAACGATGCTTAAATATTTCCCTGAAACAAAAAATGTTCATTAAATTGATAACGAATTCGATGTTGAAATGTTAAATAATTTTTTCTCGCGTTCGGAATTTTAAATAAAAAAAGACAAATTGCATAAGAATGATATTTTTAAATAAAATAACATGAAAAGCTTTACTTATGAAAATTTAATCTTTTCTTCATAGTGATTACGCCACTGTATTGCAAATATCGTTCTAGAGAGTGAGGGAGAGTGATCGAATAATTACGTATACTCTATATTTGTACATACGTATGTATATATTCATATACATATGTAACGTGTGTACAAAACATCGTCGGTCGACTTTGAATTAGAGTTTGAGATCTCGAGATGATCTACAAAAAAATTTTCGGAGATAACCTTTGCAACATAAGGCCTTTAAGTGGTCACGAGGACGTGCGTCTATCTTTTTCGTTCTCCTAACAGTGGCGTATAGGACGATTAAAGTGTTTTTAACGATCTACCATGAACGCGTGTACGTACTCAAACATACTCTTGTTAACTACTCGTTAACTACTCGTAAATCTTCGTCAAAAGAGAAGACAGACTGAGAAGGACCTCCTCTCAATACCACGAAAGAATATCTTGATCTCCCGACGACCTCGGATCAACATAGATAACATGACTTATTCTAATTTTTTTGTTCGTTCACCATCTCCTACAAATTAGATCTATTCTGTTATCTGATTAGATTCAAAAGATTAGTAGATTGGTTGGATGGTTACGAAAAATAAAATATTATGTAACTCTTTGAGCAAACTTCTTTCGATGTTCCAAGTATAGATGAGAAAAATTACAACGAGATTTTATTCAAGACTATAATTCTTAATTAGTAGAAAGGAAGTATTGTGGGAGAGAAAGATCAAGAAAGCACAATGATTTTTCGCATTTTTATGGCGACAACGAAATTGAAAAGGAAGAAAAAGTAGAAAAGGCGATTCAAAAAATCACGGATTTCGTGAGGAAATTTCGTCGTTTGTTCACGTCGGTAACGAGCTCGATGATTATTACGAGTTCCGTCCGGCTTTTAAGCCGATTCATAGCAAGAAGTCGTTTCAGTGGAGATCGTAGGAGCTCGTTCAAGCGAACGATTCTTAGTGGTCGATTCTCGGAAAGGCTCCTTGGCCCCTTGGCCCCATTCGTATCGGTGCCTCAGCCGGAATAAACAAGACGTTTGGCGTTTCTCGAGGAAATAGCATCCAGTCAGCTAAATTCTCCCACATCGCCGCCCAATATACCACCGGATGCTTTATTTTCGTGGAGAAAATCGATCGCCATTTAAACTTACGCGGAAAATCATAACAGATTCTTTTGAACTTTCTAAAAATATACCATGTATACTCTATGTAATACGATGCATATTCTTTTACTTAGGAACTAATAATTTGTTATTTCTACTAATGAATTTATGTACAAAGAATAGAGGTATATAATAGATAGAAAAAAGTATTTTAATATAGCTATAAAATCACGAATTGTCATGTAAAATGGAAGTATTAATTAAATTAAAGTAGCAGAACAATAATTTAAAATAAATTTTGAAATTTAATCTTGGTTAATATCAAAATTTTATTAAAACTTGGCAAGCAATTCGAAATAATACGAGGACTACTTTTCAAAATGTAACTTAAATTCTAGGAATGATATTTTTATACTTTATAGAAATACAGATATTTGTTAAACGAGAATGATATTACATTAAATAGAAGACAAGCTACGAATAGATTCGACTAGCTGAAATAAATTGTAAATAATTATGCGAATACTTGCAAATTTTGTTGGAGCTGGAAAAATGTTATCACGACCCACACGAATGTCGATGTCCTGCGTTACGAGCACGACGTGCTATCGGTAAACCGGCTCCGAACTAAAGTTCCTGCACCACACCCGTAGATCCAATTCCTATGCATTTATCGTGTTTTGAATATATGCAAGCTTCTATAAATAGATAAAGCCTTCTATCGAGCGCTTATATCTATAAAATATCAAAGAGAGATTATCCACGATAATCTAAATTACTGATAAATTAAAAATACGAGGCTTGATAAAATTTATTAAACTCAAATGCTTCTGAATATGCTAATCTAATTTATTCTTGAATATTATATATAACAATGATTGCTTTAATAAATTGAATTGTATATTTAATATTGATTGAATTAAATAAATTTATCAATATTGATTTAGGTATCGTGAGGTAGGGCTACAAGGAACGCGATGTCAACGGCTGTAAGGGAGAGGACGAGTACGCACACCAGCAGAAAGATCGTGAGTCATGGCGGTCCTATATCTGGCCAAAGCCACGGCGCAGTCACGGCCGGCAGTCTCGAAAACAATTTAGGTAAACCTTTAAACGTGACACCAGACAACGTAATTCTATCTGTTCGATTTTTAATCGAGTGACTGACGTTTCTCAAAAGTCACCATCCATGCGACGAATTCGTTCGGCCATTTTCGAAATTGCATTAAAATCTCTACCGTCGAAGAGATGTCTTGTTCTTATGCATTACCAACCGTAGTCGTCATCGTCGTCGTCCGCCTTTCTAATCTCGTAGCGTCGTGCATGCACCAATAATAGCAACGCTCGACATTTTATTCCCGTCGTTTACTTTTGTCATCCCACTCACTTTTCCTTCTTTGTGAAATAAGTATAAGAACTAATGTAAATCAATCACTTTGCTAATGCACTTTGTATACTACTGTACATTAATGCTAATAATCATACTTATTAATTATTTGAAAGTAGTAGCATAGATCATTCTTTCGATGATACCATCAAAATCGAAATACGATAGTGATATTTTTTAAATAGATGAATTAACGAAAATAATCTCACTTTGAATAAAATAACATCTCTTAATGAAGTTAGTCACGTCCAGAATGTCTCTTTCTAGAGAAGTAATGAAATTTCTCTCTCGTGTCATATTAACACGACACTTTTCGAACAATTTCAGATGCACTTCTCGAGGATCTTCAGACTAGCGTCTCGAGAAGTGCCACTCCAAGTCGAAGTGGAAGAGCTCTCTCGCCTCAAGTCGAATACCGTGTGGCTGCGAATCCAACTAGAGTGGTCACCGAAGGCAGGTGAGAGTCTTCTCGTAAAATATTACATTTCTTTCCCAATGCAACGCATGGTATGTGATATCAACAAAAAAAAAATTCACTTAAAAATCTTAAGAAACTTTGAAAGAGAAATAACTTTTATTCAGTTATTATATTTAATAATAAATAATGTATAAATTCTAAACGCATTTATCATCAATTCTGTGATTTCGCGTTTAAACGATACAAAAATTAAAGTAGTAAAAAGAAATTATAAAACGAAACATAATAATTCTGTAGGTATCTTAACAAAAAATAATTATAAAAAATAAACTTTCAGGACTATATCACCAACACGCACTACTAAAACAACCACTGAAAAGTTTGTGAGTACAGTTCCCAGTGGAGCACCCAGTGGTATACCAGGTTTAGAACTTCTCGATGCAGAACTCCAAAATGTAAGAATTAATATTTTATGATCGATAACGATCTTAATTATATCAGTAACATCGATTATGCAACATTAAAAAAAAAATCCTTGAGCTTCTTTTGAAAACTTGCACAATAATCATTCATTCTAAAACAACGTCTCGTTAGAATAAAATCAAAGCTATTATCTAATGACAAAAAAACCAAAAAAAAAAAGAACAGCAAGAATCATGTATGATAATTACAAATTAGCATACGAGTATCTAGTATTTCCTCGTCTCCATAAAACTCTACACGTATTAATGTAAATTAAAGAGAAAAAAGAAACGTAAAGAGTATCAAATATTAAATTTACATATTTAAAATGTTATCGCTTGTTAAGAAGCAACGCGTACTTAAGCAAAAATTAAAGAAATGATCATCAGCAAATTTTCATTCATTTCAGAAATGTTCGTTTCAAAAATGAATTGTTCTATTGCAATAAAAACAGAACTTTGAACTTAAATTCGTAATAAATCGATAGGCTGACTATTCTCTTCGATGCTCTTAAGTGTGCATTAATACTTTATAATCCAATATTCATAAAGCTTTGCATCTAAAAAATTATATTATATAATGTAAAATTAATAATATAACTTATACTAATGTAAATAAGTAAAAGTATAACTTACATTTAACAAATATTAACCTTCGAATATTAAGAAATATTCAATTTTGTGTCGGAAAAAAATAAGACTTAAACAATACAAATATTATCTTTTTCACAAATATCACACTTTTTTTTTACAAATATTACTTTTATATTACACTTTTAGTATTCTCGTGAACTCGAAAGAACATTTTACGAAAATTTTCTGGGAATCTATTAGAAATGAATCACCTTTCTCACTTTGGTGTAAGATAGCAATTATTATTTTACACCCGATTAAAAATTTAAAGCGGCTCATAAGTTGAGATATGCTATTATGAAGAGTTAAGTTTGGTCGCGAGTGATCGTTTCTCTTCGCTTCGCTTCCAACACCTAATGTGAGAATCGTTCGTCATTTCTTCGCGTGACTGCTCTTTCAAACCTTTTAATCAACGATTACCAGTTCGAAACGCGTCACTTTACGATTTTACGTCCTGGATAATAGACACGGAAGATTACGTTGCACGGTGCGTTTGCCCTCGAGCTGCGTGTCGACAAAATCTCTACGCAAGTGTACTTACGTATACTCATGCATATATACGCATATATATAGGTGTGTACATATGTACATCGACATGCGCTTAATGCGATCCCTTGGTTAGAAACGTTAGAGAGTGATATCACGCCTATACTTGAGACTAAGAGATAATCGCAGCTCCTGCGGCCTCCGATCTAACGTTCAACGAAAATAAATCGACCGTACGTGTAATTTGCTCGTCCGTTCTCACACCGCAAACGGGACACGATTTCTTCCTTTAAAACATCTCCTTAAGGCATCTACGAGAAACTCGGGAATCTTTTTTCATGCTAAAACATATTTGAAATTTTTTATTTTAATCTAACAATCGTAAGTTCATAGTTCAATGTAAATATATATCCTTGACTTCAACGTAAATACGAATAATTCAACTTTTATTGATAGAGATTATTTGATTTACATAAAGTTTTATTCTAATTATACCTTAATCTTGAACAGAACTATTGATTGACTAATCGGAATGCATCGCAAATATCTTTCACAAACAACTCTCGATATAATATTTTATAGCACGATACGAAGAACGAATTATGATAAATGATATCTCAAAAATTTCTGTAAACGCTATATCTCATTGATTCGTTATTAAAATTCCATGATACTTTAAAATATGATATCAATACGCCAACGTCAATTAAGATAGATACTTTTAATCAGGATCATATAAGGAAAATCGATGTATTCAAAATACGACCCACGTATCCACATTAATTCAACCTAATTGTTTTTTCAAAGAATGCAATGAGAACAAATAAATAGTTTACATTTTTAAACTATTGCTCGATTGATGATCGAAGATTAAAATGTTCATCATTCTTCGAATTGAAGAGTTTTATTAATTTAAATTCGATCGACTGCCGGATTTAAGAGTCAATCAAAATATAATTTCTATTCCCTGTGTAGGTTCAACCGGGGCAAAGCAAAACCGTTGCTTATAAACAGGTTTCCTATCAGTATAACAAGAGCATCGATGGAAAACCAGTCGGTAAGCAATACTCATTCTGATTTGTCAAATATAGCATTAGATCATAATTATTTTTAGCATCAACGATTTGTCTATACTTAATGATGGATCGTCATTCGTGATAAATGTTCGTACAAAATAATTTAAAAAGAAAATACACAAACCAACTTGATTCGACTTGAGCTTTACAAGTGAACTTTAGAGTTCGGTAAGGCTTTAATTCTTGGTATAAACTGGCCGTATGTGTCCGCGACGAATCGTGTTGCGTGCGAGCGCGTTTTAAGCGATCGTAGAAGGAAGGGGCGGCCGGTCTCTCGTGTCGCTCCTTTTAAGGCGTGCAACGGCCTTGCAGGTATACGGTTAATTGACAATGAATACGATAAAATGAAAAAGATTCGACGATTTAATACAATATAGACAGGTAAATCTTGATAATGTAAATCTTCCGAAAAATTTTCTTCGATCTCTTCGTAAATATTTTATCTCTTTAATCGTCTCCTTAAAAAACAAAGAAAAATAATGAAACTAATGATGCGAACGTATGAATTATATGCAAACGCTATGACGATATTTTTATTTAGAAATTTCTACGAAATTATTTAAAAATGTACTATGAAGAAATCATTATAAAGAATCTTACAATTTACATAAATGGAAATCACAAATATCACAAAATACGTGCGATATCTAATGTCTCAATTAGTTGTTTAGTTTTTATGTGAAACGCAGACTGAAGATGGTAACAAAACAAAACGTGCCGTTAAGTAGCGACACTTTTCATGATATTCAGTTGAATCGAGATAACTGGAGATTGCTGGCGTTTCCCTTGCAATAACGTCGTACATGTATACGATACTCGAGCCTATCCATATTAGGATCGCGTATAGCTGAACGCTGACCCAATTTTTGCGTGGCTCCTTCTCCTCCTACTCTTCGTTTAAAAGAAAGAAGGAGAGAAAGATGACCGTGAGAGAGAAGTGGCCTGTTGAGTTATGGAAGGTTACGCTTACCAAATAAGAATTTTATAAATCTTGATGTTTCGATTTCAAAGACGTTAATGTATTTTAAATTTGCAGACTCATGGGCAATGGCAGATAACGCGATGATGAATACTGCTACACCGATGCTGTAAGTTTACTCACTATATCATTCAGAATAACGTTTAATAGAAATAAAGAAAAAATATTACATGAAAATATTTGCAGTGATAATATCCATGAGATTACCTACGAAGAGAACAAAACGCAAACAGGACGCCGTAGTCCTGAACCTACCGCTAAAAAGTCTACGGTTAACAGAGAGCTAGTGAGTATCGCAATAAAACAAATAATCTATTCAATAGTCAATTTATTCATAATATTTATCGTTAAACATTTCTGATATTTTAGGTATTTTCTGATAGTCCGACACCTCACTCCATTCAAACTTCACCTCCTCCTGGAACTCAATATCGAGATGTAAAATATATACACGATTCATCTAGTACGTAAATCTTTAAGTATCATTATCCTTCTATTTAAAACGACAGTAACACAATTATTTTTCATAATAAAAAAATACTGAATTAAGAACAATTCAATAATCAAGAAAAGTGCTAGTTAACATCTAAGATCTTTCTTCATTATTAAATTACAAAAAAAAAAAACCGATACAAGATAACGATTTAAGAGATGAAGAATTCAATTGACAATTGCATCATATAATTACAAAAATTAAATAGAATAATTTAAGTACGATCGTGTTTATTCTTCAGTGCCTTTTAATAATTTTGGCGTGAATTTAAGACAATAATCGTTTAATATCTCAGGTTATCAGGCCGAGTCACGTCCCATTCAAAATACAGTGACTACTGTGCATACGAACAACGGCCAGGAATACGGAAACGTGGAATACGTCCCAGTACCATCGCCAACACCAGCGATACCGATCAATTTGGCACCCGGTCCCAACACGAAAGTAACGACAACCATAAAAACATACACCTACGAGTTACCAGGAGCACCAGAGACATATCTACCGGGAGGCACATTGCCAGGAGGCGCCGTACTTCCCGGCGATCAGACTATTACCTATACTCTGCCCAGAACTGGTACCTCTACTACAGATAAAACGATCACCTATCAAACTATAACCGAGAATATACCAGGTGGACCGGGTGGACCAATCAAATATAGTAGTCCACCACCTATAGAAATGACGAAAAAATCAACGGCACTTCACAAAGAGACTAAGTTCTATCGCGAGGACCATCATGGTTTGCCACCTTCGTCAAGTGGAACACTTCCACAGAATTATCATCCAAGCCCGCCACCTCAGACGAATATCGATTCCAGAACAACAATCAATAGAAATGAGAAGTATTATCACGTAGATGGCAATTTTCCGAATGGACAAGCACCGTCTGATGGACCAGATTATCCTGGTAACACTACCACTATCGTTTATCAAAATCAACCGCCTATAATAAATGAAACTCACATGACGACGATAAATCGAATCGAGGAGCATTATCCGAGCAGACCACCTTCTGCTGGAAGACATCCGACGCCAGATAAACCAGGAACACCTACAAAAACGAACTACTATCCAGTACCTTCTCAAGGAACTCCACCTGGTACCACTACCGTTTATAAATTTTCTAACACTACAACGACAGTACCTCCAAGTAAAAACGCCGAAGATCACGAGGTACTTCTACCTAAGCCTTTCCCAACAGGAGGTGTACAAGTTTATCCTGTTAATGCGAAACCTTCAGGACCTAGTACCGATCAGCAGGGGCCACCAGCAAGACTCGAAGATCTTATGGCTTCGTTCTCCGATTCCGAGGTAACGTATAACCAAAATATATAATACTGATTGATGGGTACTTATCCCTTAATATTATGATTAATATTAATCGTGTACACTTAAGCGTGAGGTACTGGAAGATATTGAGAAGAAAGAGAAAGAACAACAAAAGAAAGACTCACCAGCTGTAAAAAAGGAAGTTGATTTTCTGCCTCACACTCCGCCTAAGGTGAAAAGCAAGAACGTTGCTGGACCTCCAGTATATTATCCTCCTGGTTCAGCTGAGTTTACTAAGAAAGAAGAATTTGGTGCAGCTATGTCACAATCTAGTGTAAGTATCATTCCACAATACTTTCGATTCTTAATTTTTCCAACTATTCTAAGTATCTGGTTTTAATTTCTTAGGGAGGATGGCAAAAAGGAAGTGCAAAATACGAATATGAGGCATCTAGCAAGAGTAAAAGTAAATCCTCTAGTGGGGCAGCAGTTGTACCTGTTTGCCTACCACTCTGTTGTGCCTTACCATGTGTGATTATGTAATTTAATTGCAAAGTAACTATACTGGTAGGGTATGCTAACAAAAAAAGAAAGATAATATTGTTATTCGCGTCTTCCACTGTATGTCCAAATATCAACTGAAGGCTTTTTGGTACATAATTAAGTAGATTATGTTTTTTTCTTCTTGCCAATATTTTGAATATCTAATAATCTTAATATAAATAAAATACACTTGCTATTCTGTTTAATAAATAGTTAATGGATAGATTACATGATTATGTATATTGAGAAATCAAATTTAATTCTCTTAATATACAAGTGTATTTTCATGTGTCATTAGATAATCATAAACTATTTATTTCTATTTCCATTATATAGATACTTTCATTAATAATTATAAGTTTCTTATATTTTCTTACAATATCATATTTGATATAATAATATATAATATAGAAAGAATTTATTTTAGTGTATAATTGACCAATTAGCATCATGCTATATATGAGAAGATATTGTCATAGATTCATTGACTTTAATCTTTGTATAAATTGCTTACTTATAACAAGTTTATCTATGCTCTCTTTGGTAGAAATAATATATAATACTATCTATATATAAAGAAATTAGAAATTATTATACAGAAAGTTAATCTACGATTATGTGCTACTTAAAAGCATGCACATATGATTTGTACTACTGTAAAGCAATCATAAAGGACAAATAAATATATGGGTTGACGTATAAGTAAGAAGATCATATCATAAAATAATCTCTGTGTGCTTAACTAATTTTTACAATTTATGTATTTTAGATTTATAAAATCTCATTAAATATTTCTAACAATTAGTATGTAAGAAACTTTTTAACCATAGTGCAATGCCGTGAATTATGGTGCTATAATGATTTTAGTATATTGATGTCATATATAAATTTAATAAGAATTGTATATAGATGTAATGCTATATTACAACTATATTACATACATAAGTATATTGATAAGCATTGCAAAATAATAAAGATAATTACTACTCATTATTGTATATAAAAACTGTGCCATGTTTTGCATGCATCCTATGTATAGTAATAATAAGTTGCATTTTAATAAATTACATGCTGTTTCTAAAATACAGTATGACTATTTCTTTTCTTATATTATGATCATCTAAACTTTTAAACTTATAATTCAATATATTGAATTCTTATAATCAATATATAACCAATATAATCAATATATCCACCTTGTAATGTCTTATACTCATTTTAGTAAAAATATATAGCATATACAGTAGCTACACAAAATATCGTATCCTGCAAAAATGTCATATAGATTTTGAACACTTTATAAATAACTAATAAAATTTTGCTATTCTCACATTTATAAAACTGTCGAAAGCATATGCATCTGCCTCTGCATCCCAGATACATCTCGTTCCCATTTTTATACCAGCGCCATGTTGTTCCCCCAAGACCACATTTATGATATATTTATAACGCTTAAATTTTAATTCTATAAAAAAAAAGGAAACAGATATCTAATTTTCTTTTATGCCTATTAATAAAATTCGAAGAGTTCCTATCACCTTTAATTTTTTCTTTAATCGTATCTGCTATATCTTTGGTCCATTGGACAGCATCCTGAGCATTATACGTTTTTGTAGAGAGCTGATCAAACAATACATTGTGTATCACTTCTTTTGCACTTAAAGGCTTAAACCTTGATAAAAAAGAACAAGATATAATAAATATATCATCTGAGAACGCAACTTTCTATATTTGCATAGAACATATCAAATATGTATTTCCGATAACATAACCAAATTTCGAAAAGTAACATTCACATACATTAAAAAGTTTTAGTAATAAAAATATTATTAAGAAGAATTTTACTAATAAAAATATAAACAATAAATATATTACTTATCATAAAGATGCGGCCGAATTCGATATACAGGTTCAGACACTTCACTGCTTTCTTCACCTAATATTTCCACATCCAGATTCTTCAGGTTTTCTGGAATATCATTTGATCTTTCTGTCTTGCTATTATTCGGATGATCCAAAGTATCAATAATTTCAGCGTCTTCCATTTGCAGATGATAATTGATTAATATCAAGGAAAGTACAAAAACTCCTCTTCCGTAGCACGAGATTATAATACTGAGGCTTGTTTATACCGATAATATGTTGTTATGACGACAAGCGGTGGCGCTACTATCTCTACGCGCACTATTCAAATGTAGATTTCAATTTAAATATGGATGAAAAACTAAAATAAATTACGGAAGTGCATGATTTTTTGATAATGCACATTGGAGTGTCAATAATTTAATTTAGTATGCCATGATAATAATTCTTTATTCCGAGTATATCTCTCTCTCGTCATTAATTATATTAACATATTATCTATCAGCAAAAATACATAATTACAATAACATTTTGTTTCTCTTTTTACACCAGAGAACTATCTTCTTTTCATTTATCGTGGATCATATTACGTCAATGCATTGAACCCTTACAAACTAAACAATAGAGCAAGCTGATAAATGCCATCGTAATATTTCTTAATCCATTTCTCCATAGTTTAACGACGGAGCATGATCGATGGTAATGAAACATAAGTCGTCAAGGTCTAAGAAATAAAAAGAAATACATTCCGACCATTGAACGACAAACGCGCGATTAACGAGTACCAAACTATGTGGTCCGTTTTCTCTATTGAAATAAAATCTCATGCATCTTCTATCTTTTCGCGTAAACCCTAACAAGGCTTGCAACAAGAAACAGTAAAATTTTCATCGTCAATTATACGATATTGATGATTTTTGTAACTGGTAAAATCGATATCGCGCATCTCGGACACGTGGTCGAAAATCTTCTTTATAACAGGAGGAAAGCTCGGTATGTTTGCAGCTGCTGCGATTTCATCATAGTACGCCCATTGTCTTTCCTTGAGCTTTACGATATGCCTTAACTGTTAAAAGAAATATTCGACTTGAGAAAAAATATCTTAACTATTAAATACATATAAATATAATACTTATAAAACAGTTGCAAAATTTATTTTATACAAATCTAGAGAAAATCCTCGATTAAGAACTAATAAAATACAATCTTACAGGAACCCCTTGTTGCAATAAAGCATTCTTTTCTCTATCGAAATTTTCTAACATCTCTTCAGGAGAAGGCAACTTGATGCGACCCTCCAAAATTTCTACAATATATTGCGCTTGAATATGGAACATTGGAAAAGGAATAACGAGTCCGGGTATTCCCATGAAAAATAAATTAGGCATGGTAATGTGCACCAAATGTTTATAAATAGGTTCAACGTGATTATCGTCCGTACGTATCTCAACTTTAGATGACATAAAGGGATACGTGAACTTATAACCTGAAGCAATAAAATTGATGTGAACAAAAAAATTTGATATGATAAAAAATGTATGTTATAATCGAAATATTTCGAATTGCATTACCAGTACAATATATGAAGTTATCTATTTCGGCAGTAGTTCCATCAAGGAAAGTGAAAATATTTCCTTGAATAGATTCAATTCCTGGCTTTTGATTGATATTCTTCGCTAATTTCGAGTCTAACGGATTTGGCAAGTTATGACTTAAGTAAACCTAACAAAATAAAAGATAAGAACGCCTTATAAGAAAATTACTTTTATCGAAAATGAAAAAAGTTATTGTACCTGTCCAGCGTATTGTGATACTTCAAGTGCAATATCGATCCCGGACCAAGATGCACCTAAGATGCATACCTTTTTTCCGGCGTAGGTTTCAGGGATTCGATATTGATGACTGTGTATACACATACCGTAAAAACTTTCGATTCCTGAAATATGCGGAACGTGACCAACCGTATAATGACCATTGCATAAAATTACAACATCGAAAGTCTTAGTCCCTTCCAATTTGTTTTCCAAATCTTCATACTTGATAATCCAGATCGTTTGACCGTTCCTTAATGTTTCTGGTTCTACGTGTTTAACCACGGTATTTAACTAAAATTAAAAATCAATTACTGAACTTTAAAAAATAATTATAAAAATTAAAATTGAGTTGCTGCTTTTTGAATCTTTTGAATTATTTAATAACATAAATTATTGTTATTTTTTTAGTATTCGTATTTTTACAAATACCTTTATGTGGGAATAAAGATTAAAATACTCCGTATAATCCCACAAATATTGACGTATTACTGTATGGTGAACAAAGGATGGACCACTCGGATCTTTCATTGGAAAATCTGGTATCTGCATAATTTCCTTAGGAAGATTCGTCCTACATCAGAATTTTCAAATTTCTTTTACCGATCCCTTTTCTTTATTTCCTTATTTACGTATTTGTTTTTTATCGTATAAGCTATATCTTTATCATTATAACTTTAAGTCTATCTTCTGAAAGAAACGCATGCCCTCGTGATTAAATCGACAGAAGCAGTAAACCTTATCGTTCGGTCATGTATCTCTTATTTTCCGGAATAACTCGCTATAATGATCTCGTTAATAAGTCGAAAAGTGTATCATATGTCAATGAAGTTTATCACACTTTCTTTATAATCTTCGAAGAACCGTCACCAAGTTGTACATTTAAGAACGCGGGAATTTTTTCAAATGATTGCATTAAAAAAAAAAAAATTATGATAGTGAAATAGATATTGTTTAAACTTTACAAGAAAAAATTTTATAAAAAAATATACCAAAAAGATATTCATAAATTGAATAAACAAGAAAATCTTATGAGACAATAATATTTTTATATACTAAATATTTGTAAATGTTCATTTCTACGTAACTCGATAGAAAATGGATATTTTTGTACAAAGTACAAAATATAAATCCAAGGAAATAGAAATATATACAGATATACATACATACAAATATATATATATATATATATATATATATATATATATATTGTATATGTTAGCTAGAAAAACAATCTTTAAACAATACAATAACTGATAAAATATTGTTCAAGGCAAACCTGAGATTCTTGTACATGCTACTGTGCACCGGTAATCCATGCTTATCAATATCGGTTTCGTCTGTATAAACCCAGGTTCCTCCCACTTGATCGGTTTGCTCGAAAAGAGTAAGACTATAGGTGTCGGGATTAGATGCTATGTGACGAGCCACGATCAAACCGGCAACACCACCACCAATAATTGCGACTCTTGTTTTACTACTTGGCATATTTTCTCCTACTGTGTATTTCATTACCAATTATTCAAAAAATATTCGAATGATATAGTATCATGATAAAATTAAAACAAACGAAAGGTTGTATAATCTCACATACACTTTGACTAAATTCCTCGTTATATCCTTGTATATCTTCTACAATAAAAATTTCTTTATACGTGGTATTTCTTCGAAAATCACAATTAGGTAATAGGTAAATAATCGGCTAAATAAATCTAAGATATCAATGTTTTCAATATTATTTTATAATATTTCCGTGTAACAGGAAAATGTAACTAGTGTTACAGGAAAGTTCAAAAATAAAGCCACGAAGATCTCCGAAGGAATCTATCAATGATATATCGTGTTAAACTGTACAACACAGAGGCTATTTAGCTCCGAACTGTTTCTAGCAAAGGCTGCATTAAGACTGTCCATACGAAAGTCAAACGCGTATTACAATAATGTCTCGCTGGCCTCTCTACTTGCCCCTCCGATCAAAGGCTTATGTAAATGTGGAAAATATTTCTTTCTAGAAAGACGCGTTCATAATCATCGTTGAGTAGCTTATTCTGACGAAATATTTAAATGCATAAGATCATTAATGAAGCATAACGTTAGAGGTATTACACAAATAAACGACTCGCTTAGGGAAGTACGATACTTATGAATGAAATAAATTTTTTCATTGGATCAATAAATTTAAGTATTTTTCTGTTGATAATGTAATTTTTAATAAAACCGATTATTTTAAATTTCTTTCGCATGTATATCGTAAAGTTAAATTACTTTAACTTCATTAATCATGAATTTAATTTATTATTTTCTTTTTTAATTAGAAAAATAATATACATTAATTTTTACAAAGAGATTCGTTATTTTATCCGAAAATGTGCATTTATATGACAAATTTCTAAATAAAAGTAAAAAATATTGTGATAGCAATGGTACTTGCGCTTGCAAGCCGAACATTCTCTTAAATTCTAAAGAAGGTAGTAATGTGCTGGCTAGCATTTTCTAATGCGGTGAGAGGAAACTGGCACCTTTTCCTTTCGACAGGTTACGACAGAGGAAAGAAAATTGCTTCGAAGTAACATTTTTCTTTTCAATCGAGACTTTGATTATAATAATTACTTCCTGGTTAACAGCAACATGAGCCGTGAAACTATGTCGACTTAAAGAGTCTCGCGATCAAGTCTCTTTTATTTTGCGTGGGTAAACCAGCTCGATTTATTTAAACTTAGTTCGCAATTACAGTATTTGTCGTACGCATGATTGCATCATGGAAATCCGTTATACGCGTGATTTATATTCATGTTGATATATATGCGTAATTCCAGTTATGAGTTATAAACATACGTGTATTTTTTCTTTAGTATTTCTTTATTTCTCCTAATGTTTTTCTTTACGTCTCTAATTGTATCTGAAAATTGCTCAAAACTATTTTTTTTTAAGTTCACAACTATCGTGAAATTTATATTCAAGGCAACGAAACGGAAAAGTCCATTGCGAGGTTAATCTCTGTCTTTTTGTCTCTCTTTTTCTTTTATTTCATTTTCTTTTACTGATTTTAGGAGTATCCTTCGTAAACTCGAGGACATATCTACGTTTCTCCTCTTCATTATCATATGTTGTTATATGCTACATGAGTTCCGTATTAATCACGCGCAAGGCGATAATACAATAAATCGTCAAAGAAGCGATATGGAAATACACACACCACACACACACACACACATATAAAATAGGGTTATTGTTCAAGAAAGAAAGACATCAACGTTAACTTTTCTCGTTACTCAATAAGCGTTGAGATATAGGAAATGAAACTATAGATAGTACATTTCAGACAGGAATTATCTCACGAACGACAAAATGCTATCAACGTCTTCTATTCTGCAAACATATGACCGAACTGCCGTACATCATGTACTTCTTAATTCTTATTTTCTTCTCATTGTTTTTCCGTCATTTTCATTCGACTTTATGTTGCCTCTAATTGAGGTGAATTCTCGGATGACGCAAAATTGTATAAGAATCATTGTTTTCTGTTTATTTCTTCTTTTAAACTTTATAAATTATTTCGTTTAAGATTTGTCAGTATACAAATTAAGATATACGTTTAAACGTTTTGCAAAGAAAACAAACAAGTCTCACGTTTATCACTTTAAATATGATATTTATAACTAAGTAACGAGCACGAACGAAATGAACGGAATATCTTCTATTAATTAAATAACATAAGTGATTGTTATATCTCAGAACATTTGTAGTAGTAACCAAAACAAATCTTTGATATTGAACTTATTTTGTTAAAAAAAATTGCTTTAAAAACGTTAGAATATTAAATTATTGTGACAGTCTCTACATGCTTATCTGCTATTACACAATATGATTAAAGAGTACTAATAGCACTTGCATGGAAAATTTAAATACAAACCAGTAATAAGAATTAGCGTAGAAACGTAATAAAAATTTATTTCCACCGTTTTAAAGAATCTTACGTATAGAATAAAATTTGAGAATTGATAATGTGATGATGTACAGCTACTAAATATTCTATAAAATCTACGAGTACATAAGAATTTTTATCAGTGCAAATGATAAGTATGTCTTTGACATATAATACTTTTCTAGCTTGTCTCTTCCATTTAAATATGTCTTTATCAAAATGTACATATTAACTTAGAAAGATGATACTCGAAAGTACCATTATTATAATTTTTGTCCATAATTTTTACCGATTAAGAGCATAGTATTGTTTATTAACCCTAGTGCATCGATATAATAACTTCTTTCGTTTTCTATTCTTTGAAATGCTAATAAAATAATAATAATAATATTTGATCTGTTCTTTCAATGGTCCTGTTGAAATAATCGAAAATATATTAAAATGTCCACAAATCCGAAAAGATTTTCTCTAATCACATTTCGTTATTTGTTACTTCATGAATTATAGTTTATAAAAGATTGACATGAAAACTGCTAGCTTTCCGTACGAAAATAAACAACGCGCAGACTAGACTAAAGTATGACAGATTTATCGCTTTTTCCAGTATGAACTTGATATATAATAGTAAGATAAAAAAATTTAATTCGAATATTAAAGACTTATCTTTTCGAGCTTCAGCCAATACCAAGCGATATTGATTGATATGTAGAAGACCAATCCTTAGCATTGTGTCAGTCTTCGTGTTAATAAAAATTATTTTACTCTGATGTAGACGGGTAAATGATGCTTATGATTATGTATAATTATAATATATCGTAATATGATATAAATATATCATAATAATATATCATAATATGGCTATGTATAAAAAGTGAATTATTATGTATAATCATTCATTATTATGTATAATAATTGATTTTTCTTTTTTCATATTATTTATATATTATATTATTATAATAAGGATATGTTTGTACGAAACGTGCTAATCTTGTATATGGAATTTAATTATATTTAATATTTAACTGTGGAAGAAGTCCCGTCTATTATTTTCATATCGCGTGCTATATTATCGACAACTTATCAACTTGCATTGTATTACTACTATATAATAAACTTTATATTGGAAATGATATTGACGATCCGGCTTTCACTTTATTTTGGAAGTTGCTATACAGAGATCCATGTTTAAATAATATATAGTAAACTTATATGAGTTTAATGATACATTATCCATTAGTGGTCGATCACATGTATGAGTATTTACTTTGTTTATTTTATTTATATCCATGATTGTTAGTGATTTTGTTCGTTTGCTCTTTTGGCTAACATATTTATTTAATAAACTGTAATAAATCTAAAAATACAGAATTCGAGTTCGAGTTACGTATGAAGTTTTAATGCTACAATACACAAAAACGATATGACGAGCTTTGTATGCTTATATGCGATAATTCTACTGGTGCTACGCAGAAGAAAATAAAATGGCGGGCTACATTTGATTGGATATTTACTAATCACGTGACTTCAAATATATCTATATACAATACTTCCAATAAGATTCAAAGTGGGGACATACTCTAAGAAATTAAATAAGTTACAAATATAATTGTTTTTCGATTAGTCACTATATATTAATTACTAATAAATATTGAAATAAATTAATATTTCAATCAATAACGATAAAAAAACAATTAATAACAACAAATATATGTGCAAATAAAACTAAATGTCAAATATTAATATAAATAATATAAAATAAATATAAATCAAATATACTATAAATTTTCATTTACATCATAATACTTTCCAATTTTCTTGTCAGAATATTAGAAATAGAAGTCATGTCTATTTTAAATCTTTTAAAAATTAACTATGAACGCACTAACATCATATCTGACATTTTAATTATGATATATTTGCATAACGACTTATTAAATTAAATTAAGTATTTATTATCTATTTTACAATTATCAGCACTTATCATAAAAATTTACAGATTTTCCAAAACAGTAACGATACTAACTATCTTTAATGTTTTCATTAACTACTTCCATCTTCTAGAGAACAGAATTTTTTAAAAAATGATAATGCAGAGATGCATTGTCTTAGATGAAAATTATTATCGAGACAAGAGAAATTTATTCCGTAGTGGTAGAAATATCCGCGTTAGTACTTAATTAGCCTTATCACTCGTGATTTCTTGGTGGCAGGAGAATCGCACGAAGGATTCCTAGGGTCTGCTCGTGCTCGTATTTGAGAAGAACAGTCGGGCAGTGTTCGTCGTGACACTGGCTGATTAACGTTCATTCACGGATAAGAAGACAAGGAAACAAAAGGAGTTCCCAATTTACGGTCGAGAGGATTATAGGATTAAATACAATCTTATCAGCAGCTTACCGATTACGATCTTATTTTAAAAAATTAACGATGTGAATGCATTATGTCTTTTGGTTTTACGAAACAAACAAATGGATTTGTTCATAACGAAATAGTGAATTAAAGAAAGCATCTTCTTCAGCGTTTAATTTAATTTCTATATAAAGTGAAATACATCAAGAAAGCAATCCTTCTGAATATTTAATCAGTACCTGATATAAAAATGAGTGGCAGTAAGTAAAAATGAGCATTTGTATCTTTATCTTCGTGAAAAATGATTAAAATACTTTATAAAATGATCAAAAATACATTAAAACAAAATGATCGAAATACTTTAAAAATGATCAAAATACTTTACATACTTTATACAATGACGAATCATGTATAAAGACGAATGATGAATCAAAAAATTGGAGAACTTAATTTTCTGACAGATCCAGACTTAAGCATAATTAACTGAACTAACGATAAAAGTTATATACTGTTTTGATGTTTAAGAAATATAAAAAATCTTATCATCATAATCGATACAACCCAGCTCATTATGAGATAATGCAAATTCTAATCACTTCCTCGAGATGATTAAATTCATTATTTATAAATCAATTTTGAAATAAATGTCCACAAAATTGTTTTTCTCTTTCAATGAATAAAAGTATGGTTACTAAAAAAGAATAGATCGATTTTCTAAGAAAAAAAAACGAGTTAAGTAGCTATTACACTTCTCAAACACAACAATAAATTTCACAAAGCATTATGAGAAACGTTAGACTCATCCGATTTATGTACTGTAGTCTAGGGTACTTGCTTGATATCGCGTCAGCGTCTTTCAGTTTAATTCCGTCAATGGAATCATTGACATTCATCCTTGATTATACACATTATCCGCTACCTTGGGGGCGAGTCCCTCTATATCAAAATTGTAAAATTCCATTGTCATGGTGCGGGGAGAATGACCTACGACAATTTTTTATTCTTCTATTGGTAAAATCATTTTGGAAAGATAATAATATTACATAATAATATCGTACTGATTATTATATTATTCGTTTTGTTTAAAAAATAAAAGCAATGAAACGTATTTATAATAACATGAACGTCTACACATTTCGTAATAAAAAATTAATTTTTAATCATATTATTATTAACAAACAATTAATAACGCCGAGCAAATATAAAATCAGAATTATTATAAAGACATTATTTATGAATGGTTGCATCGAGATAAACATGCATCGATTTGAATTATTTTTATGTGCCGTAAATATCGATTTGATTCTCTATAAAATGATTTTACTTTTTAAGATAGAAGGGAATTTTCATTCTTGTTTAAAAGACTGACAATTTTTCTTTCATGCGATAGATTGATCTAAATAAATTGATAGAAAAATAAATTATCAAATAAAAGAGGATTTATCTATGTAATAGAAAAAAGTTATCTATATAATAAATCTTCATAATGCTATTAGGTATTAAAGTGAACTACCAATTAACACAGAAGGAAATATAAAAAAAAAAGAAAACGCAGTAATTATTTTTGTTTAATTAATAACACAATATTTGTCCCATATTATATCACAATGTAAAAAAATAAAATGACTTTTCCTCTTTCTTTGTTTAAGAAAAAGAATTCATTACATGCCGAGATGTACTATGGTACTTCGTTTTTTGTGGATTTGCTATTAATTATATGCTAAGGATCAATCTGAATCTCACTATAGTAACTATGGTAGTCCCACGTCCGAAAGTAGCCTCGTCTATTCAATGCGAGGAGGAAAATGTTGTCAATTTGTGGAAAAATATAACATTTAATGAAAGTATTGATACTTCCATCGAGGTCGATGAACAAAGACTGGTTTTCGAAAATACAACAGTAATTAATTATTTACATTAATGAAGATTATTGATAAAAAATTTCATAGTGATCTCAATTGAATTTAAGTTTTCGTTTCAAAATAGAATGTTTTTTTGTATCTTTTATCATTCATATCTTTTTATCTTCTTATATTCACTAGTACAAAGATTTATTTGCTTGGAGCGAGTACGATCAAGGACTTGCATTAGGAGCTTATTATTGGCTTCACTGGCTCTCTCAGCTTCCTGGTGGTATTTTGGCAAGACGTTACGGTACAAAATTCGTGTTTGGCTGTGCCAATTTATTAACAGCCCTTTTAGGCTTTCTTATACCTATTGCGACTCAATATCATCTGAACGCTCTCGTGTTTCTCCGAGTTTTTCAGGGCCTTGTTGCGGTAGGTTGAATTCTGAGAAGAAAATCTATATACAAGAATATATCTACAAGAAAAATTAATTGGAAATAAAATTTATTTAGGGTGTCGTTTGGCCTAGCATGCACGATATGACAGCAAAATGGATACCGCCAACTGAAAGAAGTAGATTCGTCAGTGCCTATTTAGGTAAAGCTGGATATAAAATTAGATTGATTATTTGTTTTTGTAATATATTAACTCAGATTATTTAAAAATTATTTACATTTCTTTCCTACAGGCAGTTCTGTGGGAGCTGCTATCACTTATCCACTTTGCGCAACCGTTAGCAATGCCTTTGGATGGGAAGCTGCCTTTTATGTCACGTCTGTTCTCGGAGTAATTTGGTAAGTATATACAAATATAAAGTAATTGTATAAGTGATATACTTTGTATATTAATTATGGAATGCTTTGTGTATCAACGGCAAATAACCCGTAGATCTAATCATAATCTCTCTAGCAGAATAAAAAAATATAAAAGAAGAATAAAGTAGGTCACGTAACAAGACTGATTTGAGTTCTTTTGCTTAACTTTTAAACAGTCTTTACATGAAAACAGATTGGACTAAAACATTCATAATAAATTGCCGTAATATATATGCTAAACATTATATGTATACATAAGCATTTTAATAGATCTACAAATATTTTGCAACAAAAGGTCGTAGATATTTTATGAAGAAAATCTAATAAGAGTGAGAAAAATTTTATATACATTGATAAATTTCTTTTTTAATGAAGGTACTGCTTCTGGTTCTTTTTCGTGTATGATTCACCGCAAATACATCCACGTATCTCCGAGGAAGAAAAAAATTACATACTCGACAATATTTCGGGATCCGTCGACGACGAAGAAACGGAAGTACCTTGGAAGTCAATATTTACGTCAGGACCGGTATGGATTACCGTTTTGGCTCAATGGGGTGGAGCTTGGGGTTTCCTCACCTTAATGACACAAGCTCCTACGTACTTTAATTTCATTCATGGATGGAATATTCACGCAGTAAGAAAACTCATTAAAATGAATCTAACGATTTATGCATATTCTTTTATAAAAAATTTTCATTAATATCAAACATTTTTCTGCAATATTACAACGTTTTATTGCTTTTCATATCTGAACTTATCATAAAGAAAGGTTTTTAATTATGACATTAATATAATATATTACGGGAATAAAGTTATTTCTTCAAATAATTAAACACATTTGCAACTATGACATATATGTCATATATAGATATAAATATGATATAGGTACGAAACATGTTATAAAAATTTCACTGATCAGTTTACATTCTCACAAAGTTTCATTAAAATTAGAATTTCCGTTTTAGAATGTTAATCTTATTAAACAAATGACGTATTAGATTTATCATTAAGTATCTAACTCGAACATAAAAACGTAACTATCATTGTAGATCGTTATCTGTAATATAACATTCACAGTTGAAATATGACGACCTTATGCAGTATGTATGTACATATTTGTCGGGGGAATTAATGTGATCAAATGCATTTCCTGGGCATTAACGTTTTGATAAATTTTAATGATTATCTCTTCGATTTTATATTTTATATATTATATCAAAAAGACAATCGTTACAATCTATATACATTATATGTATAATTTTCAGACAGGTATTTTATCTGGTTCACCTCACATTCTGAGAATGATATTTTCCTATTTCTACTCCATTATGAGCGATTGGCTTCTACGAACTGAAAGAATGAGTCTAACGAACGTAAGAAAATTAGCGACCTTTGTGTGCAATGGTTTACAAGGTATATTCATAATCGCATTAGGCTATAGCGGTTGTCATCCTTATTTCGCTGTGATTTTTATGATGGCTGGTACAGCAGTGAATGGAGCAGTTTCAGCTTCCACTTTAGCGAGTTTCGTTGATTTAAGCCCGAATTACGCGAGTATTCTGCTTGGATTTTGCGGAATGGTTGTGATTTGCGCAGGATTTATTTCACCCGTCATCGTTGGTATACTTACGAACAATAACGTGAGTAAATATTTATATATATATACCTCGATAAATTCTTTCATACGCTATTTATCATCCTCTCTTAAAGAGGGTCGTTAAACTTATAATTATTTTTATTTTACTTGCTAAAAATATCAAACAATATCAGATCGATTTTATTTTGGACGTGTATCTCGAATCAATAATCAATTCAAATAAATAATATTATCTTTTTAGCAAAGTGTTGGTCAATGGCGTATCGTATTCCTTATTGCTGGTGCCAACGCGATAGCTGGCTGTCTGATTTACATGTTTGGTGGAACATCCAAGGAACAACCTTGGAACCAATATAAGAAGCCACTGGAGCAGAATGAAAATGAAATGCAGGATTTACAAACAAAGAAGAAAGAGATAATTAAATGTGAAGAAGGAGCGGAAAGGATAAGTAAACCGGAAGAAGAAAAATTATGTGTTGATAAGTGACGGTCCAGGTAAAATATTAATTTCCATCTGTATCTCCTTCAAAAGATACTACCGTCCCCTTATCATTTTTTATATAAAATTTGTAAGTTCTGCAAATATTACATATTGCGTGAAAATAATACAGTATACATACTTCTACGATATCGAAGTGGATGAAAAATAAGATCGAGATCTGGAGTCACTTAGCTAATCATTGAACAAGAAAAAAAGTGTCACGTCTTAATTTTGACTCGTAAAACAGTTTATTTCACAAAACAGGAATGGTTAATGATACGAATGTTGTTGTACATCGAGGAGAATGTGTAATATTAATCAAAATTCGTACATTTGTATGCGTAATGAAAATACGCAAATGCACTGTGACCAAAATTTATGGGATAATTGATAATTATCGATCTGTGATAATTCTTATCAAAAAGGCGATACATATGATTATCGAAGGAGCATCGATACTTAGAATACTGTATAATATAATTATACTTGATAACGATATCTTTGTACGTTTTAATACGTATAAAAGTCTATCGTTTCGAATGTATACGAATTTTACAAAAGTATTAACGTCGACTTCTTGTTTTAATAATATAAGAACGCGTTACTGAAAAATTCGTATAATTTTTAAACTTCTGTAATAAAACCTCTTTACCACAAATGCAAAGGTTAAAATTCCCTTGATTTGAATTAAAAATTTTTTTCATATAATACAAATGCCATTGAAAGAAAAAATTGTAAAATAGAAAAAATAGTAAGATGTTATTAGATACTCAATAAATAATCAAAAGAAATCATGTATATGATTAAAATCTTATTACTAAACCTCGCCCAGAAGTTTCTTATTACTCTGTAATATTAAAATATTAACTTATATGTGTGAACGAATAAAGAAACACAATAGTGCGACTAGCGTTGAAAGCGCGTTATAAGAAAAAATGCAAATACACTGCGCAGTCGGGAATGCAAAGCTTTTTATATTATTCTTTGCTGTAAAATCTACGCGGTTTAAATGCATGAAAGTAACTTCTACCAAAGCAATGAGAAACGCAAATGTTAACGAGAACCTTCTCATATTTTATAATATACCACTGTGTACCGCCGTAATGGATTCTTATATGAATAAATATACATGTCAGACTTCCTGTTAACGCAATAACGTAAGAAAAAGAAATATTTTAATCATAAAATTAAAGTTAGGCCATACATAGGAATCTTTCATCAGGTAAATCGAATTCATTATTCTATAATATATAACTCGTCGATATATATATATATATATATATATTAAATTTTATATCATTATAATGCGTAAGTTGATTCTCTCTTTCTCTCTCTCTCTCTCTCTCTCTCTCTCTCTTTCTCTCTGTAGCTTATAGAATTTGAATATTGTGCTCCTACACAACAAGTGACTTTTCATCGTCTTTTCGGTCCACTTTTCCTACACTTAGAAACATTGTTTCTATCATTTTGATATTGTGCCAGCGACAGATATAATAGACCACGCTTTGTTTATTGGATACAATTTAAAGAGAAAGAAAATAATTTGTAATAATCAATAACATCACGTCATGTTAATAAATAAATAAATAAATATGATTATCAGCTATAAGTTAGAAGACTTCATAAATGATAAATACTTTTACTCTCGGTAATAAATCACGTGTATCTGTCTATTAAAATTTTTGACTTGCACTATTAACACGATAGACGTTAGATACATACATACATATACATATACATATACATACATATATATATATATATATATATATATATATATATATATATATATAGTACTTTCCTACGTTTTATTCCGATTTATATTTGAGTGTAATCTTTGTATAGATATACAATATAATTTAGTTCTTACTTACTACCCTGTGCTTTAGAATATAAAGCATTAGTAATGCTAGGAAGTGTTGTAATGGAAGGATTCGATAAAGTTTGATCGGAATTGTTACTAAACGTTGGATGAAACGTATACGCTCTTGGAAGAAACGATATGTTCGTGTAGTTCGAATTTTATAATTTGTTCAAGAACAGTAATTTTTACTTCGTACGTATGAACACATTGGCACGCTTATCAATATTCTCGTAGTTCTTAAGAACATTCATCTGTGAAGACATCGATTTTATCCCCGATCGATTCTTTTTTCGACAACAGTAAATTAATATAAAAGTATCCATATACGTTAGATAATCTTTAACACTCTTGCAGCTTCCTGAATAAAATGTGATCTTTTTAAAACATCGATATACTCTGGTAAATATGTAATGACCATAGATGTACCTAATATTGTAACGATTAATTTGATTGGATTTTGAGAAATATTGCCAAATGATGGCAACGCACTTTTACTTTGTAGCGACAACTATCACATCTAAATCTAGCTACGTTCATCGAGTAAATTCGAATTGAGATTGATTTGTTAATCTATACCTATATTACGATGGAAAGTACGACAGTGGAAATACTCCGTGAAAACGTCGAGTGTTATTCTCGTTTTCCTTCGGTCCTAACATTTAATACTTTCTTCCTCTACGTTCTATTCATAAATCGTGAAATCGATCTATTAAAAATTTTATCTTGAAAAGATACCCAAGGAACGATTTCTAAATGCAAATCTAACTTAAATAATCTCTTTAAATAAGAAGCATTCAATAATGTCGGACAGTAGCAATGGCACTATTTCTATAAAATAATTAAAATCAATGTCGGTATAACTTTGTTCGGCGTTCACATTGATATAAACTTTTCGACTGACATGAACGATACGTTTCGATCTATTAGCATGGGCATTCGCGCATAGATAATAACGAAGAGCGAAGCTAAGTAAAGAAAATTAATTGGAAAACTACTAAGATTCTGCTTATATAAAATCAACCGTTATTGTCAGTATAATTGCTACGTTCGAATATCTCGAACGATATTGCGAACGATATCTGTGCAGAAAAAGTTGCGATATAAAATCGGAATGGAACTTGATTTCCTGTTAAAAAAATGATGTCTGAAAAATGGCACTCTTCAGTAGAAACATTAGCTTCTTGTAAAATACATAAAAAAAATCATTTTGGAAGGCGATAATTACGCGTATCTTTCGATCGTTTTATTGCACGGTTGACCAGCAACCAAAGATGGTTTATGATCTCATTGTACCTATCGAACATCCCTATCTGTTCAAATATTCTTTTATATCAGAAATCACCTCGTGTAAACCTACTACATCATAAAAATTCGACGAATAGAAACGAAAGTAAAAGTAGAAAATGAAATTGCCGGTGGCCCGTTTATAACGATTTCTACATATATAGTACGATTTCTATATCAGTGAAAAATGACGAACAAAAATATTCGCCGATTATTATTTATGCACTTTGTGCCGATCAGTTTTGTCAACGAAGTTATCTGATGTTCGATCATCAAAAGATTTGGTCCATATCGCATTTTAATGCGATACATGCCGTATCAAGTAAATCGGGTAACGATCCACTCAAGAAATAGGAAAACAATGAAGATTAAACGTTGGTTGGTGGATCCATAGCGCAAATAACAGCTTTCATAACGCTCGCAGCTGCCAAGGATGCATAAGGTTGCCACTCCTTGATACGAGAACCGTCCTTGTAATCGGAGATACCTCGTATCACTGCGAAACTCTCTCTACAATTTCCAAGGATACTTTCAACGACGGCGTCCATTTCAGCATCGAAAGCAAGAGCACCAAATC
Organism: Vespula pensylvanica; assembly: GCF_014466175.1. Classification (NCBI taxonomy): domain Eukaryota; kingdom Metazoa; phylum Arthropoda; class Insecta; order Hymenoptera; family Vespidae; genus Vespula; species Vespula pensylvanica. The sequence continues at coordinate 3,485,173 of NC_057688.1, forward strand.
GAGTGGCAAATTTTTGCCTGAGTTGATCATCTCGTGCAATTTGTCGACCCGAAGCGATTGGTGCCAAGTGGATTCGAGGACAACCGTCCATTCTAATGAACATACCGGGACGATCGTAATTGAACGATAAGAGAATCAGTAAAAAAGACAAGAATCAATTTTATAAATGTACCTCTTGTTCGTCGCATCCTGAGGAGCAATAGGATGAGCAACTTCAATTACGTCTCTGTCTCCAATAGCCATGTACAATTTATCGGATTCAGGGGGTGGTGCTTTGAAGTCGTGCTCCGCTTGATTACCTAAACTTTCTATACCTTCTTTCAGATATTCTTGCCAAGGAGGACTTATTTCGTTTTCCGACTTGAAGTAAATAATAGCATATAACACTTTGTTATAATATGAAAAGTACACATTAAATGACTCACCTGTTGTTTGAGATTAACGGCTATCTCCTGAAGACCTAGATTAGGTGGACAATATTCTTTGGTCTCGAAATGATAGTTACCATTTTCGTTCGTCTTCGCACTCTCGCAGTATACGTATACATATTTTTTATTAATCAGAGTTGGATGTGAAACAACCACATCGCCGAGCCTCACGTGCTTGTTATAATCCGTATAATGCGGTACACCTCCGCCAACACCCACCAGGAATACGAAATCGACCTTTTGGAAAGTACCTGCGTGAAAAAAAAAATATTTTTTTATACCATGTTCACATATACTATTTTTACGATATTGTATATTCAATAATTTTACTATTACGTTGAAAATTTTCATTCTCCGTATATTAAATTGTGTATATTAAATTAAGAGTAGATTTATAGGAAGAATCAATGCATATGCAACGAGAACTTTATTTACTATTCGCTTATAACTAATATATTAATAGAACCATCGAATATCCGTAGATTTTATGTTCTCAAAATTCGATTATTAACTAATAATTATTCTTACCTAATAGTCTGGTTGTAGTATTTCCTGCAGCGGTCATAGCTTCTCGAGTATGACCCACGGTTGGTAGTTTTGTGCAAACGATTCTATGAGCACCGATATTACCCAATGTATATACGTTTGATTCTCCTACAACAAATAACATTTACGTTTTAGATCACGTAAATTCAATATGTTCGATTTTCAACTTGTGTATTATACAGGTGCATCGTGCCGCTATCAAAAAATTGATATTGGACCTGTGTATAGTGTAGAAATCAAATTAATCGAAAAGTTATTCATTCCAAAATTATGCATTCATCATATTCGATGTCGTTATAATTTATGTAACATTTCTTGATTAGTGATCCGTAGATTTACTATTAAACAAAAATAAATTTTTTCAAAAATAAATAAAAGATTTCATGTGAGTCATGTAAGTCATGTAAGTTTCAATAATGAACACTAAAATAAAACGGACTCTAATAAATATTAAAAATGAAAAAAATATAAAATATTTTCTATTACGTATAAATCAAACTTAGTTAAAATATTATGAATAAAAATTAAATTCTTAAATTCGGTCTGTTCGTAAATCTCTATTGCAGTTGTACGTCAAACAAGAATATTCTTACATATAAGACGAAGTAATATCACTTCTGGTAGAGAAAACTAATAACCGGTTATTCGACTGTAACCATATCTGTAATCCAACCGTAACCGTAAAGATATATTTTAAAAAATTGTATCGATTACAACAATCGATATTTTCTATCTCAATATAAAGGTCAAGTTTAATGATTTTTATAAATTTCATCGTAATACATTATACTTAATAATTGTAAAATAGGTAAATCTAAATTTTATAAATATAATTCTCCTAATTGCGTACGCAATTAGACAATAAAATTGCATTCCTCTATTACTGAGTAATGCACACAAGATAAAATTCGAACTATATACTAATAAACGCATACAACATAAAAGAATTCCATGGAGAGAACATTTCACAAAATGATATGACATGTGCCATGCTAATATGAGTTGTGTATATAAAAATAAACGAACGATTCTCGTGTAACGACCTTCTAAATATTTAATTAATATAATTGAATAAACATAAAAGGTGAGTAGTAAATGAGATTAAAGTCTTGTTAACGTGGCACAAAAATTTTTGTATCGGATGAAGATAATTAATGGTAGTGTCTTATGTACGATCGTAGCACCGTGACCCTGCAGCGTTCCTTGGATACAAGCAGATGGCAAGCTATGAAGTGACATTACAAGTAACGTTGACAACGAAAAACTAGCTATGTTACAGACTACTTTACCAAAACGGCAAATCACGCGCGGAACTCCGTCTGTCATATCTGGCGATGTTGGTGTACCTAAAGTTTCATGCACGGTGAAATATATATACATGACATATTTTGAGGTCTTATATTCAATAAATTCTCTTTATACATATATTACTGATCAGCGAACTTTGCCCAAGTATTGCTAATTGTTTAAGTAACATACATGTATGTATAAGAAATAAATTAGAATAAAGTTACCACTGATATATTATTTGTTGTACTCTAATTGTAAACCACATAATGAAAAACTATTGATTTTCGTTATATTCTATTAATACTAAAATGAAGCATTATTCCATTATTAGTATCATAAATGTAATTCATAAAATAAAATAATAAGTATTACATATGTCAGATGATGGTTTGGAAAAATCATAAAATTACAATTTCGAATACACGTTATACAGTACTTTTGAAAATAAATAATTATGAAATATTGAAAATAGAGGGGCTTACCTACAGTCGTATATCGAACAAACGTTTCTTTATTTTCGATCATAGAATCTACTGCAAGCTTTTCACAATATTGTGCAGTGATAATTGCTATTGTTGGCTGCTTAGAACTGGCCATTGTAGGCATTTGTTTGACAACCTTTATGAAACATGTTTATATGATATTTATAAATATTTTGAATAAACGTACATAAATTTGATATACTTTACCTGCACTTGAGTATCTTGATGTACTACTCTAGTGAAAGCTCCATGCTCCATTGCTTTTACAACACCCTTTTCTTGTAGTTCCTTCATTTTTGCTTCCACTGCAGATACTTCCCAACCATGTTCTCTATAATATAAAATATTTTATAAGACTGAAAATTAAATATTTATTATCGATTAATATAAAATTTGTTGCATCTTACTTTGCTATGTCAATTACAGTAACTGGATTTGGATAAGCAGATTCAATAAGTTCCAACACCTTTTCAATAGTGAGCTCTACTACTTGATCCATAACAGCTTCATCTGTAGATACTATTAACAAAAGTAATAAAGAAGTAATCATATAATATAATACATAGTATAAAACTTATAAAATATTGAAGCTGTGCATCTGCATATAAAAAGTATTGCACAAAAACAAAATGACTCTGAAATGAAAAATTAGTTTGCATAAATTGCTTCTTTTATAGTTATTTATAACAATTGTTAGATACACACAGTTCTTGCAGAATAATGAAATACTGTTTGTGTATATACTGAGAGTCATGCTTTAATGTTGTGAATACTCTTTGTGTATATATTGTTCCCCATATATAGAATAAAACATCTAGGTCAAGTAGACTAATTATAAACCAGCACTTACTATATTTGAATTGATACACAATCTACAGAAAGTAAACGAAATGCATCTAAAAATATGTACTGGTATTTTAAAATATAAACACTAGAAAATTTTTTATCATGATCTAAATTATTAATTGTTACATAAAGTAGTAAAAAGTGAATGTTGTTTCCTTTTTAGTAATATGTATTTAACCTAGAAAAGAGTATAATGCAAATTATAGAGAGCAATAAGTGTTAAGCCAATATTGTTATGGTTACCAGTCTGTTGTGCTGAGCAGAGAAATATGTATCTACTGGTCAATTCTATATAAGAAAACTAATTTATTGAATACAAAATTTGGCCTTAGTTTTATTAATACCTATAAAGAATAGATTCTGTAAACAGTATTGACCAGAAGATATTTAATCATTATTTTCATCTACATTATGTGTATTAATTTGTGTTGTAACTAGAGGCCTGTGGATAAAAAATAAAACACAACAACAAAACATGACAAAAATGCAAAAACTTTTGTCTTCTTCTCGAACCTGTTCTCCAAATAATTTTCTTAGATGAAGGAAGTGTGATGAGTAAGTAACCGGTACGAGCTGTGAATAATAAGAGATGAAGTATAAAATGTAATAATAATACTTTACAATATATATACACATACGATAAACGTAAATAAAGTCTCCCTTAAATCATATGAATGATACAAAACATAGGAAGCTTCAAGTCAAGTATGCATTTCCTCTGGTTTCTGCTTTAATGTGCACTTGAGACAGCTGCTCCAATATCGTTCAATAAGGAACTATCAAGTTCAATGAGATTAATCAAATGAGAGATAAACCTTTACCCATGTATAACTGTTGATTGTTTTATGATTTTGTTTTTAAATAAAATAAGTGGTTTCAAAATGTTAGTTAGACTAAGAGGAATCAACAATGATAGTTGTACATTTGTTTTACTTGTATATACAAGTAATTATGCTTTTTAAAGTTTTACTTACATGGTCTAGTTGGAAGTGAAATTGGTTCTTCAAGCTGTTTTAGTTCTACCTCTAATTTTTTAATACTGGAGTACTTGTGCTGCATTAGCTTTATTATTTTCTTTATAAATCCCACATAATCTATTAAGTTTGTAAAGGAAGATTCTATATTAATACAATTAATATGTAAAAATAAATAAATCATGTTATTCTCTATATTTTTTACCTCTTGGAAATTCTTGTGGTGCAACCAGTTCTCTGAAAAATTCTTGTGCAACAGTAGGCTGTTCAGTTTCTGAACAAGTGTCGCAAAACCAAAATTCAAGTGTCCTAGACTCTTGTGTATGTTTCCCAGTTTGTGTACTTACTAAAAATACTCTAAATTGAAGACACAGATGGGGTGATGATATTTCACCATTTGTCACTGAAATTTAAATAAACAACACTAATATAAGATCTATTTGATAATCAAATAATCTATTCTAAATCTATTCTAAAATCATGTAACTACCATTAATAGCTTGTTTATTGATAACTATTCCTTTGTGATCTCCACCAGCAACATGTACATTATCATTTCCATTTTCTGTAGGAGGTTCTAAAGCCTGCCTTTCTATAATTAAAGTTGTTGAATTCCCAGTTTTGCATTTTGGTGTCATTACAATATGTTCTGTTTAAACAAAATAAAGAAAAATTCAAATTTATTTTATTTTTTATTTAGAAATAATAACTATTTTTTATTATAATATATATTTTATATTTATAACATTTATTTTTTATTTAGAAATAATATTTAGAAAGAATTATTTTTATATTTATTTACGAAGATAAAAAACTGATAAAAAAGATAAAGAAAAAATAATCGCTGTCGTCTATTTTTTCAAAATGTGTATCATCGATTTTTTACTTCGTTCCTGATAAAAAATGGAGCATGTTGCCCTGCTTTCATTCAGCTTCTACTTAGTGTGCAATCTGTGCACTTTAAAAATCGAAAAGTGCATCCACCTTTTTTCATCATACTCACCGATTCTTTTATCGTCCATATTTGCTCTTCTTGTATATTTTTATTTTCGAAATTGTAAAATAATTTTCTGCACAGATCAGAAAAATAGTAAAATTGAAATTTGTTCACTTCGGAAAACTTGATAAGAACCTCTTACGTACTACCTGCTCAGTCGAGAGCCGAATGTTCACTGACTACTCACAACCTTTTTGCGACTTTTTTATATTCTACTTCCTAACGCAGCTGAGCAGTTGCGCCTGTCAAGATGAAATGTCGACATAACCTCTCTCTTTCTCTATCTTTTCTAATAATTCGCTGTAACCGCACAAATTTTTTTAGATATTATTAATATGAAAGTATATTATTCTTATATTATTGTGTTACGGTTTAAAATTTAAGATGGTATTGACATTATCGATTTCTATAATTTATATAGACTTACGTATACACTTTAGGTTATGTTTTTTGAGAATTTGATATGATAAAATTTTCTTATAATAATATTTCAATAATTGGAACATTGTTTGTATCGTACAGTTAAAGAACTACTGATCCATATAACGACACATGTCACCGCCCAACGCCATATTTTTATTTAAATCTGATATTCGCTCATGGTGCTTCACTTACGTCATTTCTTAGTGCACCACAATGATGAATCGTTGTGACGTCATCGATATATACGAACATGTGATACATGAGATTATTTCATAGAATAATATACGCTTGTCATAAATATTTTTATTTCACTGATAAGTATTATCAAATAATTGACAACAGCTAATCTGCTACTGAAAATAAAGGCGTTTTAAAGGATTGCAAATATAAATTGATCATATAAACATTCGCAAAAGTTATTACAGTTATTATATTTCATACATGTGATACTGTCTAAGAATTACTATGCGAATAAGATAGATACATTTGATTATCAGTAAAATGAAGCAATCAATGAACATGATATAAAAATGAATCAGTATATTAGAAAATGAAAATATTCTTAATTATTTATTGTGCTATATGTATTACCACATAGATTTATTAGTTGCTCTAAACCATGAGTTAAAAAATTCCAAAATTATATGCAAATCCAAAAATATTGACAACCACCAATGAAACACATTATTTTACAATTATACAATATAATAGAATTCATATGACGTCCTTAATACTGAACGCTTATTTAAAATATGATCAATCATACACCTTGTCTTATTTACAAGTAAATTTGATTAATTCACTGCATAAGGTCACTATTGCTGATTAACATCTATTAATGCTATTTTAATTTGAATATAAAGAAATAAATACAAAATGATGCGATAGCATATAGTCCATTATCCTGAAAAAATATTGATTATAAGTTATTGAGTATAAGTACAGAGTCCATTTGAAAAAATAAACATAAATCTAATTTCGTGTGGAGCATTTATGTGGCTAACGTCTTAACCTTGTATTTTGCATCTTCGAGCAATGTACAAAATTTATACATATAAATTAATATTATATAAGAGAAGATATAACATGTAACATGGGCATGGTAAAGCAGATAAAAGTATGAAAAATCTATGCAAAAAGAAATGATATAAATAAGGTTACATACTATAAGGATAAATTACATTTGCCTTAGAAAAAGGAATTAGATTTAACTAAATAATCGAGGTATCCTTGGAAAATTATCCTGTTATAATCTAATATAATATCGGAAAACAAATAACACAAATGAACAAAAATTTAGAAACAAACGTTAAAACTGCATTTTCCTGCACTATTTCTGCGGACAAGAACCAATCTTAAAGCTATATTAATGATATGACCACTTATTATCATTAAAACGAAATCATTTATCTTTAGTTATAATTGAATTAATTCAATTTAGTTAAATAAATGAAGATATATTCGTGAAAATTATGTTATAGTGTACAAGATTGCATCATCGTGCAGAACGATTTTTGTAAAAGAAATTTTTGTTTTAATTAAGAATAGCGTAATGAGTATCATTTGTTTTTTTAACAATATGTATATCCTTGATAAAATTTTATACCTGCGTTTTAATAAGTATCCTATATTATTTTGGCTTTAAGGTAAGCTAAACCCACATCTTATAATCCTGATTCTCTAAGTAGCATAATATCTTTATCTAAGCGGACACGATGAAATAGAGGTTAAAGATGTTAACGAAGACGGTCCGGAACTAAGATTGAGCCTGTCTAATTCCTCGTCCGCTTTGTTATTCTTTAAATCTTGTTGTGTATACAAGAATTTATTCCATTCATCGCTTCTCGGATATGCCAAATGCTGTGATTAAATATAGTAAGTAGTATTACAGTAAATATAGAATAGTAATAGTAATTAATTATGAACGTACTGATTTTATCAAAAATTATATATAAAATCTGACTCTTACCTCTGCGACATCGTAAACCCAAATTTTACCAGTGTCATCTCCGACCGTAACGTGTAAACCGCTCGGTGTCCAAGAGACTCTATTTAACGCGGGATTTCCATCGACGATAACACTAGCAGCGGGTACTTCAGTGTCCTGATTTAAATTCCAGAGATCTAATCTACCTGAATCGTCAACAGCTGCAAACAATGCTGGATGAGTTGGTGACCATGCAACATCGTACACGTAATCTCCATTATGTTCGAAAGAATAAAGGGGTTTCATTTCTTTAAGACTCCATAATTTGATGGTCCAATCGATAGAGGAGGTTAAGAATAAATGAGAGAAGTCAATTCCACCTTGAACGGCATGTGTACTAATACCAGTCACCGGTCCTTGATGACCTTCAAACATTTCAACTACACCAGCTTTTGTACCATGTCGGCAGTCTATAAGCATAAAAGAAAAAAAAGAGAAACAAAAACAACTTTAACTTTATTGAAAAGAATTCATTGTTCGATACAAAATCTATTGAAAGATATAAATATTTACCGCCGTATACGGTTCCATCCTCACTACCAACAACAAAATTATTCACATCGCCATGAGGAAAAGCTAAGCAAGTAGCCGCTATTGTTTTAGACTGTTTCAAGTATAGAATCAACGTTTCCTGTGGTTGAGACAACATATCTAAACTCCAAGAGCATAATTTACCATCCGTCGAAATGCTGATCAAATTATGTGCGTTTTGCGTTCCAACAACAGTTAGGCAATATACCGGATGCTGAAAAAAATCAATGATTGTTCTTGTAATCGAAAAGTATAAAAGAAAGAATTATAATAGTACAAAATCATAAGATGAGCAACCGCAATATCTGTTCAAGATGGGAACGTGTAACGGGATTCTATATTATCTGTAACAGAATCTAATCAAGAACAAACGTATCGTTTTCGATAGATAACCACTTCATAATTATCTTGATCGTTCTTACATATCTTAAATTCAATTAAACAATAAAAGGTAGAGAAACTTACGGTATGAGCGCTAGCTGACAATGGTGTTCTTTGTACTGGCGTTCTCTTTTGTACGCGATTATCCCAGAGTACTATTTGACCAGAATAAGTACCACCCAAAATCAAATTTGGATGGAATTTCGCAAAAGTGGTCGACATCACCGGTGATTGACAATGGAAGATGAATTCTGGAGTGGCTTTCTTAAATTTCGTGTTCCAAACCAAACATACACCATCGGGATCATTTGGGGTATCGTCATTGTTGTTGTATGAGGCCGCAAGAAGTTCTGGAAACTGCGGGGACCAATCCATCGAAGTGACGCAACGATTACGCGACCATCGTTCACAGAAGAAGGAACGATTTAACCATAATTGTTGATGGCTTTTTTCGTCCCTGTGAAAATTTTCGATTGATATACGTACATACAAAGAAAGAGAGAAAGAGAGAGGGAAAGAGTTTGAATAAACTAAGAAAATTATCATCTATTTCCTTACAATCCATCCTCGCCATCCATTGTACCGGTATAATCGGTATAAATGTCAATCGATTCGCCCAATGCTCTTTCCACAATCCTACTAGTACGATCGAGGAATCGTTGAAAGTCTTCCGAGAGTATGATCATCTGTTTTTCTTCCTCGCTGAACTCGCGAACTGTTTTAAAATTTGTGTTCATCACGTAGAGAAGATATAGGATGAGTATCATTCGTTCATATTTCGACAAAATAAATTTAAAAAGTACGATGTGAACGTACCTTCTTTCTTAGGTTTTTCTTTCTCCTTTTCTTGTTCTACCTGTGTAACAGCAGGCTGAACCTCTTTAACCTGCGGCAAACCATGTGGAAGAATTCCAGGTGGAAGCTTGCTTTGGAAGCTGTCCAAGTGTGGCAAGCTGTTCTCTTCATCTTCGGCTTGGGAATCATCAAATGTCAAAACTGTGGTGAATAAGCTGATTCCGCCACGTATATCCTAACTTCGATGGTTTCTATCTAGCTACCACTAACGTAACGGCTTGATATACTTTTTAAAACACAAGTCTATCGTTTATAATGTGTTATTACTTGACAACAAATTGACAACGGATTTTTTAGGGATGAAACGAAATATACTTGGACTTTCTATGCAAATTTATCATGTCTACAGTACGATCATTCTACGGTAACAACTTACATGCGCGAAAACGTAACTAAGGAAAGATCGAAAGGATCGAATAATACGTTTCACGCAACTATTTTATATTTACAAATTTGTCACGTATGCTTGTCGAATACACCATGCAAGGATTTATTTATTCATAACAAATAGGATATCGTTAAAAGGCTACTCGATATTTGCAAATCGTCGGAAGGATCGCTTCTCTTTTGTACAACATCTTAAAAAGAAATACCAAAGCGTTCAGTGAATGCTGGACTGACAAAATTTGCTATGCTGCACGAAATTAAATGAAAGGAAAGAGCATGAAAGTAAAATTCAAATGGCATGCAGAGAAATCAAGTATGTTTGAAAGAAAGAGAGAAAAAACTTTATCGGAGAACATCATCGAGTGAACGTCAGTTCATCACGATTTACGAAATCAAAACACAAATATTCTCCTTTTATCTTTTGTAACTTTCTTATTACAATGTCTCTCCACCCTTCGTCAACATGCAACGTCATCAAAGTGAAGTTACGAGGCGAAAATGTTAGACTGCATGTAACGTTAAATGATATGTTGATTAATAATTATGTCGCTCTTATATATGTCTTATAGGCAATAAACAATGCTGTTCTTTTGTCTGAAAAAAATATTTGAAAAGAAGGAGAAAAGGATGCAGAATACGTAGTTTATTTTCGAAATATTTCGAAGAAGATCATGTTGAATACCGAATAAGTTTCGAACATATCGTAAGATACAAACGTGAGAGTCGAATGTATTTATTAACGCAGCTTCCTAAGCCTCATGCAGCATCAATGAAATATATACTTTCTACATTAAAAAACATTTTAATTTTCGATGATAGTAAAATATAAATTAGTTGATGCGATTAATACTAATTGAAATATTCTATTTGAAACGGTGGTTCTATGATTCTAATTAATGAATTATGAAATATATTCTAATTAGTTAAAAATTCTAAGAAATTAATAGTAATGAAAATAATGATAACGTATGCATTGTTATAACGAAAGAAAACCACTGTTTTAAACGGACCAATTCTCTAAATGCACTGAAAATGAGAAAAATCAATCGAACGAAATAAAATTTCAATCCAATTAAAATCAAAACTAAAATGATATAGTCACTATTTATATATATGTGCATGCGTGATACATAAAAAGCGAATTTGGCTGCGTTTAATCATAGAAGTCAACGACAGTTATTTAATAATACAACTCATCAAGCAATTTTGAGTAGTACTAGCAGCGATTCCCTCCTTTATTTTTGTTTTGGTGCACATGAGGCAAAGATGATAAATCTTTTAGTCAAAATAAGAAAAAGATTGCGTGAAAAATTATTTTTCTATGTAATTTCATGAATGTAAATAAATAAAAGTAGTCGACATTTATTGGTGATTAAATTAGATACTGTTAATCATCTTTAGAGAGGATTACCTACCTGTAAATTCGTCCTCCCATTCTAAACCTGGATTTAGATTGTACTCGTCTTGAAGGAGGGAAAAGAAAACGTCAATCAATTTCGTATCTTATTTTGAATATTGTTTGTAGATATGTATTTTTATAATTTCATGTCTTTGATAGAAAATCATTGATGTGTGTTAGAAAAATAACTTTCTATACTGCCGTTACAGAAAAGCTCATGATTTATAATATTTAAAAACGCATCAATGATTTATCTAAAAAGATGAAACGATCGAATTTGATGAGTCAGCATTAACATATCTATCACATGCACATACTGCTCCGTTATCGAAACTATTGTTTCTTCTGCATAATTTCTATTACAAAATGTTAAAAATATCAATAAGCATGATTTGAATACAACTCAATAGTTATATCACTCCAGGTAAAATAACATTCGAATCTTTAGATATGAAATTGGAACGAAAAGTTATTAAAGTTGCTATAAAATTTTGATAATTGATACCCTTACACCGCTTTTGTTATATATATATGTGTGTGTGCGTGTGTGTGTGTGTGTATATATAACCCAAATATATATATATAACCCAAAAATGTTTGTAATGCTTTTGTATTATGCAGAGAATCCGCTGAACACGTTTATTTTTCTCGAATACGAGGAAATGGGATACTGTTAAATAAATTAATATCGTATAAACTCAGTATCTGCGAATTCTGGAAAGGACTGCAAGAAGCTTTCATAGCAACAAAAATTAAAGCAAGCGAGGATTCATAAATGTTAAACAACATTTTAATGTAAAATACTGACATCTCCGACTACTGATTGAAATCATGATAATGTTGAGTAATCGCTCGAGTATCGATATTGAAGAATATATTCCGAATAACGTTCCCATTTTTATAAATATGTCCAAAAGAATGAGTTGAAAAAAAAGCTCGATTCTAATCATCCGTAGTTCCTTAATGCGAAAATTCACTTATTAATTTTGTTGCTACGTCGTCTTCGCAAGACCGTAAATGTTAAAGAAAAAGCGATATTTTACGACATTAATAATGGATTTCTTAATCTATTTCTTTAAGCAACATTAATTAGACTGCTGCATCGCTAAAAAGCTTAAGCCACAGAATTGTATCGAGTGGATATAAATGTCCAGTGTATTGTGTTAATCGTTTCGTTAAAATGGGTTTGTATATATGGGAGGTGAAAAGTGAAAGTTAATCGTAAAGTCTAACGAAACCTCAACCATACTAGATCCATTCCCGTGTTAGTTAGTTTAGTCCAAAGCCAAGAAAAACCGACCGAGATAAATAATAGCGCGCCGAGAACTCTGGAAGGTGCGTTAAGTTGTGACAAGATTTGCCAATGGATATTCGCTTTGTACAAAACTCTATAGAATCTTTGCACTTATCGAACGCGTGACTCTTAAATAGTAAAATCAGAATTAATGATCCATCGTACGTACATAAAACATAATTTTTACGTAATATTTCATTTAGATTAAAAAATATTATTCTATTCACATTAGGTATTAGAATTTTTTTTATCTCGGTATACCTGAAGATATAATGTAACATCTTGATTCAACTCGATTCAAATATTGGTCTAAGAGGAATAATATTTTAACAATTTAAATAAATGTTTATAGATGCATCTAATCACAATAAATATTATATTGCTCGAGAGTCGGGATGTCAGATAATTATTCGAAAAGTAATACCTAGAAATATATCCAACAAAAATATATACGCATCCAATTAAATAAAAAAAAGAAAAAAAAATAAATAAATTTAAAAAAAATAGACAGAAAAAAACTAACAGTATACAAAAGCGTTCCATAAGAGAGCGGAAATCTTTGAGGGTCTGGGTGGAGAGTTGCCTTGCTAGTCTACCTCAATTTTCATTTTTTTCAAGACATGATGTATCGCATCACGTTCAAGATATTTAGCTTGTGATTAAAAAATGAAATAAGAAAGGAAATATGATAGAAAAAGAGAAAGAGAGATAGAGAAAGAGACGAGATAAGAGAGAAACGGGAAAGAGAGCGTATTCTCCATAATATTTTTTATCTTACATTACTATTATATATTTCTGCGTTTCTATAAGAATATTAAATGTATGAACTTTTGTCGAAAGATCTTACCTTAAAAAAGACATATCTTTAACAAGACTAATTTGCTGCTAATTCATTAAATATTAAACGAAAAACCGTACTATTTATAACTATCGTCTAAAACTGAAAATATTCGATTCACTTACACCAATCGTTTTACGCATATAATTTATCATTGTAAATAATGAACTGAGTGAAGCTAAACCTAAATCTGAACCTAAGCTCACTGAAAACCAAGAGAAATCATAACTTACCGTAATAGTCGAATGCATGAGCTGAGAAGGGAAGGTAAAAAATAGTACTTAGTTACGATTTTTTAAGAATGCACTATGCTAATTAAATACCTCTCTACACTCAGACCAATTAGCGTTTCAAAATCAAACAATTCACAAATTATATCTTGTGAAACCAAAGGGATTGGAATATACTATGCAAATTCCTAAATTTGGAATAGGACACTCTCAAGCTATAAATATTGCTTGAAATGTGTTTTTTCATGCTGTAACGCTATTGTGTCGAAGTAACGAAATTATACTTGTTAAAAGCGTATAATCGCATTTTCTCTTAGAATCGTAAAATATGAATTGTTATATCAGAACATATAATTTTTTTATTACAGACAACAATTACCGTTACAGCTACTATCAAGTGGAAAGTCTAAAAAGAAAAAGTAATAATGAAACGGTCAAAAGGACATCCTAAATAACGCTGAATGTAGTTAGGTAGTTGTAATTCGTAAACTTTTTTACTGTGCTATGTTTGATTCCTACGAATAAGAGGAAACGTACATATTCAATATATCCGAATGCATAACTACTTCTTGTTAACGATTTGCTCTTTCATCGTATTCGAAGCGTTCCTTTTAGATCCGCTACAATTTTTTAAAAATTAACAAAACTTCTCACGAATTTCTGAATTCTATTTTATGAATAAAAAATTTCGCGTTTAAGCACGACTCAATAATCGTTTATTAATCGTAATATTAATAAGCATCTTAAGCCAGATTCATACTTGCGTGCAGCGCAAGCATAAGTGACCATCTCCGAATAAATACCGCATAGAATAAGATACACAAGTTTTACGTCGTCATGCGTAATGTCGTAATTAAAACATGAAGAGAAAAAAAAGAACAAACACGAAAACAGTTTTTTTATGGAACTTTCCGCCGCTTTTACAAATATGAATTGGCCTTTTCAATATCTCATTTACATCCCTTGTCACACTTGCGCTCATCCCCCCAAGTTTCTCCGATAAATTTATTAAACATATATTTATGAATATTTTTAAGTATTTGTTGCAATTTTAGTTACGAATTAAGTAAGCGGGATATATGGTGAACATTATAACACGGCAATGTAAATAGCCACTATTAATTATAATCTGGATAAAAGAGATTTTGTAAACGTCAAAATATGCATCGCTAATGTTTCGTGCTTTGAAAGTCATTTAAAGTTTTCCATGTTGATAAATAAATTTATAATTATCTCCGAGCTGGTTAAATCGATACGCTCGTATCGAGATAATGATTTTATCGCGACGTATGTTTTCATAATAAACAAGTCCTTTAAAGTTAATGTATTACGTAAAACTATAATATTTGTTAGTATATTATTAAACTAAACTATTTCAAGCATGTGATAGAAGCTATTTTGTATGCAAGCGACTCATGATCTGTACGTGGAAATATTATCTGTAATGCACATTATTTTTTTTATTTAAATTATGTCTCATAAAGTTATGTATCAAAATAAATTGGGTAAAAAAAAAAGTAACCATCTTGTCTCGAATTCCCATGTACAGTTTTGGCAATATATCTAGGGTTGTAGAATCGATAGGATTTAAAAGTAATGTATATGTTCTTTGTGATATCTATAAAGAGAGATTTGAAGTACGTTGGAATATATAAATAAAACAATGATATGTAATCGTGATAATCGGCAGAGCAGTGTTCAAAGCACAAAGCACACATAGACTTGACTCTACATCCCTTCTCTTATAACGCGGACAGCGACATATCTACCTCTATAATATATCGTTGTACAACAATTATGGAAGGGTATTAAAAAAGTAGACAGAACATACATAGGTAGTTTGGTGCAGACCCACCTTTCCTGGGACGCCACCAGTCAGTCTCAAAGTAGCCTGCGGAGCAAGAGTGAGTTGGTGTTGTTGTTGAACAGGAGGAGTAGATGGTGTATTCGGAAGAAGATTTGGACAGTCCTTGTGTCCAATATGGGTTGATTTGACCAATTGTGTCGCAAAGACAAGGGAATGCGCGTTTAATAATGCCGCAAGATCAGTTAGATTAAATAACGCACATGAGCGATGTGGAATTTTAAATACGTTTTTCGAAAAAGCTGCCAAAATTAAAAGTTATTCTTTATATCTATAGAAATTTGTACATTTCCCAAAATTTTGTAGATGTAACTTGTACCATCACAGTAAAGTAGGTGGTATAAAAACGTGTCAAGTATTTAGATTATTTATATTAAAATAATTTTTTTTCGCAATGTAATAAATTAATAATAATTAAACATATAACACAAATGTGCGGGCTAACTGAATTTGCGGTATAACAAACAAACAAAATTAGGAAAGAGGACCTCCACCACCAAAAGAACCATTTCAGTCATACCTTGGTCTATTGTTAGCTGAACTATTATACCCATTATGTTCACCAATTATTTGTTACACATATAACCTAATGTTCTGTACAAATTATTAAGATCCTATATTATTGTAATAGGCTTAAATGCAAAGAAATCTCTCAATTTGTATTTATTATTCAATATTTCAATTACGGAGTTTAATGTTATTTATATATAACATTTGTTTTCATTGATATTATTTCAGAAACTGCTGCAAGATTTTTTATCTCTGTTAAAAACTATTAAAAAGAGTGCATAAAAATTTGTTAAAGTAAGATGTAAAGTAAGAAAAAATTTGTTAAGAATATAATAAGATAAAAATGTATCATATTATATTTTTTTTAATAGATTAGTTTTATGTTATACATAAAAACACATTTAATGAATATGTAAGTTTCCTCGCAAGTTAAAGATAATTAAGTAAACATAATATAAAATAAGTAAACTAAATCTTAATATTACCACAATAAAAAGAAAATAAAAAGACAAATTGTATCAACACGATTAATCACATTATATATTCCATTAACTATTGAAAATCCGTTAATGCTTATATGGTTGAATTTGTTAGGACATATTATACCAAAGGTAGTTATTTTGGATATAACATATCTTCATACACCACCCACTTTACCATACTACATAAATTTATATATGAATATTTGTAATGTATCAAATACTAAAAACATATATTGCACTAAGTTATCGCGAATACTATATACGTATTTAATAAATAGTAACTTTTTGATCATTTTATTCTTAAATAAGTTAAAAAATTAATTTAAAAAAATTAATTTTCAATTTAGTTTTTCTTTAGCACCCTAACAAAATAATGATGTATTTCAGTCTTACCATATGATAATATTATCGTTCTTAGAAAATGTTTTGTGTTGTCTATGAACTAATATCTTTCATAAAGTATGAGTGAAACATAAAACATAGTGCATAAAATAAATAGATTAAGAAACCTGGACTCACCGTCATGAGATGTATGTGTTGTTTGAACTGTTTGAGTTTGTTTACTATAGACAACAGGCTCCTTTGGTGGAATATTGGTATTAGCAACAGAAACAATAGTCAGTTCTCTTGGTTTCCTTCGCCCAGTACTATATATAGCAAAAAAAATCAATATAAAATTTCGTTTATAATATCTATTATAAACTTATATACATATTAATATAAATACCTCTGTGTTGAATTGATGCTAGATGGTTGCAAACTTGCATCTGGTGTAGCATTAGCACTTTGCTCTGGTGTCAAAGAATTCATGCTAGATAAACTGGACAATACATCTACAAATAATGGATACCTTTAGAATTCAACTTAATTGACTAATATATATTACTATAATTTTTAGTTCTATACTTAGATATTTAAATACTCAATTTCTGAAAATCATTCTAATACTTAATTTCTAAATCATTCTATGTACCTGATACTGGTGCCATTCCCAAAGAAGAAAGCATAGCATCAATTTCTTTACGATGATCTTTGTCAGCACCTGCTGCACGTACCGTAGCTTCTTCAACCTATTATACAAAATTCATGGAAGAATGATATAAATATTTTTAAATTTAAAGCACTTTGAGATAAATATATATAACGCTATTATCACTATCATATATAACCTTACATCTTTTTGCTCTTTTTCTCTTCTTCGCCTTTCTTTTTCCTCTCTAATAGCTTGAAGCTTTGCCTTTTTCCTTTCCAGTTCAGCTTTTCTATCGGACATCATCTTGATTGCTGACTATTGTAAAAAATAAAGACTGGTATGTAATAATTTGAGTAAATAAAAAATATAAAAAATATTAAAACATATGTTATACAGTTAACATTTAAAACTTTCAATTGAAGTAACGAAATATCGATTTCCTTTTCAAAATAGTAGTACACGCGTTATTGATTTATCTTTGGATGACGTCATTTTCTGCCAAGGCTTTGAAATAATGTTAAATGAGTTTCGAGGGCAAGATAATTTCATGTAGTTACGAACTAAAGACTTTATTCATTAATAGAAATATATGTATATATCCTTAAATGGGATAGATTAATTAGTATTCAAACGAGATAGAGTATCGAACGATGACCATATTCGAAGGTTGCATTTATTAATGTAATTAACGAAGCGAATATATTCTGCATCCTAAATATAAAAATAAGAGATATATTATTATCACCTTTGTCACGGAATATGATACGAAACCAAGAAAAATGAAGTAATAATGATTAAAATATACTACATCCTCCAAACGACACACCCGCCATATAAATTTTGGACACCGCGACTGAATTCTTCCTTCTCGTTTGTAAGTCGACAATCAGCGCCTCTATCGTCATAAAACGGAAGACAGTATTATCACATGGTCATAGTGGCGCTGCATTCGTTTTGTAAACGAATCGTTGTAATAATTAATCGTTAATTTTTATTTGTTTTATTGTTCATTTTCTAAAGAAATTTAATACGACACTTAAGTTTTTCGGTTAGTATCGTGTTATAAATGACAAACACTTTATACTTCACATAAATTATCTCATTAGAGTATAATCAGGAACTGACATATTCAAGTTACGTTAAAGATAAGAATTCGTATGAAAAGAAAAGATCTTATAAAGACTGCAGAATGATAGAATAGAAAGTTCATAATTATCTTATATTATTAATAGTTTTTTCTTACGGTTTGTGTTGTATCATTGTGATTATGTGTGCGTAGTTAACTCAACGAAATCATTATTTTTCCTCTAACCTCAAGTTTCAAAGTTCGCGCGTTAAAAAGTACAGTACATATCTCTTCGTTATAATTAAACCCGCGAAAATAGTTTTTCACAAGTTCAATTTTAAACGGTTTTCAAAGTCAATCATGATAACGGAAATATAGAAATGGACGTGATCCGTTTTTGTAATTTATAAAGAATTGTGTGAAACAGTGTGTGTAGTGTATTGATGAAGTTCTAGTGAGGAAATTCAAGAGTCTAGATGCAGTATTCACATCATATAAGTTTCATCAATCACACAGCAAAGATTTATTCAAGAATTTTAAGTAAGTTATCTTATTTTTTTGAACATTTATTTCTTTTAATTTGACATAACGACTTTCATTGGAATTCATTATATTCTCCTTACTTTGATTTGTTTTGTAATGTATACATATATATGTGTGTGTGTGTGTGTTTTTATGTACTACATAGATATTTTACTATGTATATCTTTAAAGAAAATATGTCTATAACGTGAAAGTAGAAGTAGAGGAAAATGTAGTTTCATTATATGTATATATAAATATACACATCAGTACTTATGTACATATATGTATATTGCATACTGGTACTATGCGAAGTTCTCGTTACTTGTATCACAAATTGAACGACTTTCTGATACCGACGACGTTGCACTTTGATTTTTATCTTTGGCGCCAATCGTAAGGAGGCGGTATATTCGTTTTTCCTCTATCGTGCTGACCTTTTGAAAATCCTTCGAGTAGAACATTTTAAAGATGTTGAGTACTAACATTTTCTTGAAATAAGAATAAAATAAAAAAACGAAATATATTTATTAATTCGATATATACTCAATTTATAATCAGAGATCATAAAATCAAATAAATCAATGTGGATATTAGTATGGTAGTAAATTCAGAAAATATCTTGATATTAATGTTACGACAATATGTGGGTAGAACTAAAAGAAGGTAATGAAGAATTTGATCTTTGAAGACTAAGCTCGCGTGATACTTCATACTGGCTTTGCGTGTCGAAGTCCGTTTTACTTGGTGGTATAGAATATACCTACATATATATGTATTTATGTAAAATACATATGTATGAAAATGATTAGGACGGTGAATTTATTATTTTCTTATGTATAAAGTATAAAATCACTCGCTTTATTGAACCTCTTATTTTCATCGCTTACTCAATTGACGATTAAAAATTGTCGAAAGAATATTCGACTGTCAATCTTTCATTTTGAAGAACTTTATGATTTTACCAGAAATTTTTCGTAAATTCCGTAATCTTTTATTCTCGATTAGAAGTAGTAGTAGAGAATAAAAAGAAAGAAAGAACGAAAATGATTCGCAAAATGGTGAATAGCAACTTTTTTGTTTGTCATCGATCCTCGCGTGAAGCTCCTCGGAGTAAAATAGTTGTTCAGATCGAGATGCAAAAGGCTAATGGAAAACGCAAAACGGTACACGGTAATGGAAGATTCGAATCTTGGAAATGAGATCAATTCGTGAAAGAAAGAGAAAGAGAGAGACAGAGAGAGAAAGAGAGAGAGAGAGAGAGAGAGAGAGAGACAGAGAGACAGAGAGTTTCCAAGTGACATGGTAGTAAGGAGAAAATCGTACTCGTTCGTATGATTACTGATGTTAGATGAATATTAGCCAGGTTACTTCCTAATATTTCTATATTACTCTTTTTAATGATCTTTTTTTTTTGAAAGGAAAGATACATTATAAATATTGTAGTAGAAACCTTTGTAATAGCTGCAATAGTACTCTGTTCGAATAATAATAAGTTTCTCCAAAGCTTGGGGTAATATCGTTCGACATAATTGAAACGACAGAGATCAGTGTTTCAGTTTGGCCAAAGAGCATTCGTGGGTCGTTGCATTTATATGTTTCTTCCAGTCCAACGCCACCTCGCCGCCCCTTCGATGAAAATGTCGCACGAGAGACATAAACTTCGTATCCATTAGGCGCTCTCTGCTTACGAAATGTTTCACAGAAATACGTTGCCGCGGTATTCAGTCGACGTTATTCGCAACGTGGCAAGTTAGATTTAGGGTTTCCCCCTTCCTTCCATATCGCACTGAAATTTCTACTCACCCACGTTGGGTATATCCATATAATCTATCTTCCGTGAATCTTGTTTGCTATATATGTAACTGAGAAAGTTTTGCGACGTAGGTTAAAGTTTTGGTAGATTTACAGAATCTCAAATTCGTATCCGCGTAATCGGATCTGGGGGTCCTCTCTCTGTCTCTGTCTCTCTTCTCTGGTCAAACGAGTAAAAGGGCAGCCTTGTCAACGGGGTTTTCGACTCGCGGAAGAGTAGGCGGGTTACTGCTTTAGGATAAAGTACGGATGAACGTTGAGCGGCTAGACTGGGAGGGATGAAAGTGACCTCGCATTCACCGCAGACTCGACTGGCTGATGAACCAGCAGGTGCATCCGTGCAGGAACTGAGAACCAGAAAGCAAAGTTCTTGCAATACATCCCTCGCTTTCTCGCCATATATGTTTTAAACCTTCGTACTATTTATTCCTCTTTTTATCGTACCATCATCTACCACGAGAGAAAAAAAAGAAAAAAATAATTTTCCATCTTATTATTATTACTTTTCAAGAAGAAACACGAAAAATACATGTCTTGAAAGGTTATCGCACATGTCGTCGATTTTGTCCGAATATTCTCAAATAAATTCGCCCGTGCTAATTCGTAAAAGATCCGTATACTTGGCATTGTTTGTCTCGCGATTCTGTAAAATCAATACCACTACGAATTTCTCTCTGACGATGACGCGAAGGATACTCGTAAAGTTGGCATTATATGGCTTTGAAGTTTGTCAGTGCTTGATAGTATCGTATCGTTCACTTTTAGTTTATTTCTCCATATCAGATAATACTATTAAAGGGGAACTATGTTTTGGATACTCGACGTGATTCCCATTATGTATATTCTATATTTGAGTACTCTGGAAGTTCGAATGTTCGGAGAATCGCATTTGATTCGTTCAAATAATTGGCTATGAATCGATCATTCCTTTCTCTCTCTCTCTCTCTCTCTCTCTCTCTCTCTCTCTCTCTCTCTCTCCCTCTCATTTTTTTTTCTCATGAATATAATTTCGAGATGCAAACTGCAAATGGCTCCAAAAGGATATCGCAGTTCCTTACATTTAAACGAAAGTATCTTTCCGAACATGAAGTGTTGCCAATTCGGCAAGATTCCGAATCGTTATGGATGTTTGTAAGCACGTAGAGAATTCTACTTATCAATCCAGGATTAGTACGCATCCTTGCACACACGTTATCCCAGCTAATGCTCCCGTAATGAACGTTACTCATCAGCATGCAACGGCATTATCCTGGTACGAATATCGTGGCCCATTAATATCTGCTTCCCGATACGTGGATTATATGAGTTAACTATTAAAACGAATTTGCATAATGGATAGGTGATATGCGTCACGGAAAATGTGTCATAAAAAGGAAAAAAAAATGATTGGATGAGTAAACGTTATTAGAAATGAGTAGATATAGTTAAACGAATGTAAAACATCGTTTTTTTATATCGATATGTCCTTTTCTCGTCATCATTCATTTTTTCATAAATTCATTGATTCCTTTTAAAATATTATATATGCATCGCTATATTAATATTACATTTCTTCTTTTCAAGTATTTATCGATATTTCTCGAGAAGTTGCATATCTAGCTTAAAAAAGTGATCCTGACTTAAGTGAAATCGTCTTTGAAAAAAGGTTATCCGATAATAGGATCGAAGGCTCATCGAATAAATTCACAATTGATTCAATTTCTTAACTTTAGCTGTTACAATGATTACGCTATACATAGAGTTTCATAATGGTACGTACTACGTAGATACATATATGTTAGGTATATATAGCATAGGTCCATATACGTAGACACTCGCGTTGTCGCGACACGAATGACGATACTGAAGGAAAATACTCAGCAGAATTACTCGCAAGTTGGTACGGTTACGATCGAACGTTAGCTAGGGTTCCCTCTTAAATGTAGATTTTCAACGGAAGGTAGAACCAGGGGTGTCATCTTTTACATCCCGTGTCTCCTTTATTTTTTTCTTTTTCTTCTCTCTATTTTTTCTTTTTCTCTTCTCGAAGAAAGTAGAAACGTTGTCCTCAAATGTTCTCTGTAACAGCGACAGCAGCAGTAGCGGCAGTCGTTCGTTCATGATTCTTTGGAAACGCGATAAAATTTCCTTTTTCCTTTAAGTGGTCGGTTAATTAAATTTCTCCGTCTCTTCTTTCTTCTTCAGCATCGCACCCATTATCGCAGAGACCGATTAAATTTCCTTCTTGTTCTTTCCCTCTTCGTTTTATGAGCACGTCACGTATAGTATTTTCTTTTACGTCTGCTATTGTATCTTTTTTTCTTTCCTTGTTGGTTATCATTGTTTCGATGTGTAAACTGTTCAACGTAATTATAAATATGCTATTGCTTCGATAAACTTTTTTTTGTTAATATAATATACATCTATAAGATGAGATATGTAAATGGAACGTCTACGTTTTCTATAAGTGAATGAGATTAATCTTTAGGGAAAAGTAACCTTCAAGAAAATTTCTTTTTTATCACTGTACTTATCGTTTCAAAGACTATAACTTTTACCTGAGAAGTAATTATAAGGACAACTGTAGGCAAATGAAACATTAAAACATTTATATTAAAGTTGTTTTGTAAAATAAATCGTTCGAATTACCACTGATAACGTAATCGTTCCGTTTTTCTTGTCTTCTAATTATAGAAGTATGTAAAATAAACTCGAGGTAACGATCGTATAAGCGTGTTCGTCGTAAAAATATCTCTGGAAGGTAATGAAGTCGTGCTCAAAGCCAGGACGATGAATGAAAAGAGGGGTGTCACACTCGATGCATGCACGTGACTCGTTCATTCTCATATCCCACAATCGAGTACTTTCTTGTGACACACATAATCGCAAACGCGTATATCGACCTTGCTTCTTTTCACAAAGAACGCGTAATTACGAAACATTGTTTGCCTAGGCGGTTACTATTTGCGACGATAATAAAATTACTCATCAGAGAAATGAGAATAAAGAAAATTTGAGAATTCGTTTAGACGGGCATAAACATTTTTAACTCTTTGATAAGTTATTTGATCAAAATTGTATCCTATAAAAAAACTGGTAAGTTATTATAATATTAGTAAGATTAATTTAAACATCATTTTGAATTTGGCGAACTTTTCTACATCGTATAATTTATTGTATGTACGTCTTTGTATCAAAGATTCGTCGATGAATTCGTTCGATGATAATCAAATAAACGCATCTGAATAAGCAGCACGTGTGTAGTGTGCACGCACAGATACGCGAAGGAAGAAACGAGATGGACCATCATCCAACGTAAAGGGGATATCCGCTATTATTATCGAGAAAAATAACTCGTAAGTGAATGTTCTCTGAATAGAGATGAACGTAGGTCGTCATGTATGGAGACTCATAGTACATGTACAGATTATTGATTTAATGAAAGAATTGTATTTCATCATTAATGACGTCTTTCTAGCGATGTTAATAATACCTTTTCCTCCCTTTCTCTTCTCCCTCTCTCGCTTTCTTTTTTTCAATCGTTATTACAAAGGGATCAATGTAGCATACTTAAAATGATCGTGATTGAAAGTTTCTTCCTATAAATGCATGTACAACGTAGGTGTTCTTTGTGAGAGGCAACATAAATTAAATGCATCCTTTTAAAATTAAATGCTTTTTTATATTCTCGATGGAGGTTAAATTTATCAGGTTGAAAGTCCTTTGATTCACTTTATACTTACATATGTATAAACGTGCACTACTGTAGGATGTATGTATATTGAAAATGATATCTGAAAAAGAAAACGAGAAGAAGAAGGAAAGTCAAAAGTTCAGACGGACGTAGATCGATAAAATTTAATATTTTACGAACAAATGTAGATGTTTCAGTATATTTTATAAAGAGATTCATCCGAATACGAAGAGTAGAAATATTTTATATAACGTGGAATCGCAAAACGACGGAAAAATTTCTTGGCACCGGCAGAAAGCTAAACCGCGAATATTTATATTCGGATACGAAGATAACCGAATTTCACGAGTCCGGTATAAAAATTCGGTCAACCGATCTGGGAGCTCAAACAAACTAGGAACACGATGGTGAAGTTGTAATCAAGCCTAGATGGGTCGCATTGATTGACAATTTTCTGTGACCTCTTGCAACCTCTTTTCCCATCCCTCAGCTTCTGGAACTCCATCGAATTCACGTTTCGTTTCGTTTCTATTGCGCATAATAGAAGCAAGTGTCGTGAAGAAGAGAGAAAGAGAGAGAAGAGGGAGAGAGAGAGAGAGAGAGAGAGAGAGAGAGAGAGAGAGAAAGAGAAGAGGGAGAGAGAGAGAGTGAGAGAGAGAGAGAGAAAGAGAGAGAAGAGGGAGAGAGAGAGAGAGAGAGAGAGAAAGAGAGAGAGAGAGAGAGAGAGAGAGAGAAAGAGAATATAAGTGAGGTCGAGAGATAGAGAGTGGAAAGATAGCAGAAGGGGAAGTATGTCATCGAAAAATTGGAATATGGTACTCTATTCCACGTGATTCGGTGTTGATCTCTGCTATTCGTCAGATGATTTATAAAAAGAGATATTTTTATAAAAAATATTCTTTTATAAAAAATAGTATAAAGATATTGTCTATCGAAAGTTATTGATCACTTAATAATCAATAACTTCTCTAATTTTCTGTTACTTTGTAAATCCATGACAATATAAAATCCTTTGGTCTTTTAGATCCTAAAAGGATTCATGTTCTTTGATTCAAGCGCAATCAAAGAAATAGCTTTTTTTCTCATCTTTCAACGAAGCTTTTGAGAATACTAGTGCTTTAGAAATCGACGAGGGCTTTTCCTTCTCTCTTGTGCCAGTTTGCAACTTCGAACGGATACCGTAAGCCCTCTCATCAACAATAACCTCGAACAATGGATGCTCGGGATAAAATGCAAATTAGTTCATAAGTCGCAACATTAAATGATTGTCAGCTGTTAGAAGACGCCTATTGTCATGCAATATATCTCAAAGATGTACTGGTGTGAAAGGAAAGGACGCCTTGCAAGAAAATTGTTTACTTAAGGTTATGTAAAGCGCATTGATTTCAAAATCATAAACGTATTCACCCCTCTTACTTTCTTTGTCTATTAACGTATCGTACGTATTTTATAAGAACAGTAACGACGTTATGTATCTAATAAATCTTGTGAATTTTAAAAGAAAATGTTTCAATTATAAAGCAGATTGTTATACATTTAACACAACATTCTCTCTCTAAATAGTTTTAGAATAGAAATTCTTTGTAATTCTTACGTAAAAATATTGTACGACTTTCACACAGTCTAACATGTATAGTGTAACAAATCCAATCGGATTTTTCTTTATTTAAAAAATATGCAAATGCGTGCGTTATTCTCTTTGCCTTCTTGAATAGGTTAATTTGAAAGTTTATATTCTGAATCGGTCGACAGGTGAGAATCGAGAGCTCCTACATCTGCTTAATTCCTTTTTCTTTACAGACCATGACCTCACCCCCCCCCCCATTCCTCTCACTTTATATCGAAAGATGTAGAAAAGCTTCCAACCACAGTCGTAGTAGTAGTAACCGACTTCAGAGAATATTTCAAATATTTACCTCGTATTCAGTACCCAAAGAGTATCTATCTTATTATGCAAACAACCTAGTTTATTATATGAATCTTTTATAGTTAAGGAGAGAAATTGTAAAAATATTAGAGAAAGAGAGAAATAAATATTTTGTTTTACATATATTTTATCCGGGAGAGCGCGAACGCAGTCCCGACTACCAAAAATAATACGCCCGAGATATCCACATTAGGGATATTCGCAAGGGTCAGCTCAACCGTAGTGCAATGGAAAAGCCTCGCCCTGGAGGAACCGCCTTTTTGATCACGGTAACCTCTGCGCCAGGTAAGTATGCTTTTCCCCTCTTGTCCAACTAGTTTCAACAGTGTCCTGTTCTGAATTTCTGATGAGAAATATATTCGAATATAGCGCTCTAAAGCGGTAAGAAAATCAACTAAATCGGGAGCTCAAACGTACCTGTTTCCTTGAAAATGACTCGTCCTTAAACTAATTATATTAGCTAATTACAAAATGGAGAGTCGAACAAATTCTATATTTCGACTATAATTCAAATTCTAAATGAAAATTGCATAGCTCAATCTCAAGATGGAATTTGTTTTACAATATTCCATAGTATATTATGTATATTTTTTGTAGATTTTTTTTATGATGGATATATAATAAACAAGTATTTATCAGAATAAAAAATTCACAGCATAACAGATTTTATTTGATAAATCGAAATATCTTCGATTTTAATTAAAATTTTGTTAGATTGTCAACCTTAATACCTTGCTTTACTTCAGAGAATATTCAATTCCATCACTTGTATATTTGACTTATCATAGATGCGCACGCATAATAATTTTTTTCTCCGTTAAGATCGGAGGTCAATGAGTTAATGTTTCTGATATCGAAACAGTCACGTACCGACTTATTCGAACGGAAAGTCTTTGAGAGTGGTCCTATCGTCTTGCTGCATCTTCGATATTACTTTTTAAATCTTGAAACATGGGATTAAATCACGTGACAGCTATTGTATTTTGTAAGCACTTACAAAAAATATTTATTACTATATCTGTAAAAAGAAATGAGTAACGTAAAGCTACTCGAGAAAAGTATTTTTTTTTTGTTTTCTCTTTAAATAAGATGTCTGAAACAGTGTTAAAATGATAGTTTCTTTTAAAAATAGCGTTCGTATTTGTGATGCTATGCGCGTCTTTGCCGGTACAGGAAAATATTTTTACGTGCGACTGCAATCATTGCAATGTGAAGAGTACGATCGATCCTGGAGAAAAGGAAATGACTACGATCGTTCCGGATGAAAAAACGAGTGAAAAAAAAAGCAACAGTAGCAATGGTGATGAAACAATCTGCGCTCGTGATCGCGACTTCGAAGACAAAACCTTTTCGAGCGTGTGTCATATGCTTTGTTACAATAAATGTACTCATTTTCGTATAGCTCTGCAGAAGAATACGACAAGATACATTACTGTTATTTATAGAACAAGTAAGTAATTATAAGTACTACTTGCGTAGTTTAATGATCGATGTAAATAATTATATTACATATGTCACAAGCGAAAACATACGAATTAATAGGTTAAAAATATGTCAACGTCATTATCAACAGCTTTTGTTTTTTGGGATAACCAAGATATCTAAAAGATTGAGTTTTAGAAATAAGAGGGAGAATTTACAGTTAATATCTTTCTTTTATTAATATTGACTTTTGATATTTAACAGATACTAGAATCGATATAGTGTTGTGTTTAATAATTAGCTACTTATTTTCTTTGTAGATTATTACAAATTGTGGAATGGTCCTTGTTAAGGAAAAACATACTTGACGTGGATAAAGGAAAATATCAAACATTTATCTAATAGATATATCTTATAAAGAGGCAAAAGATGTAATGAACTCTATGTTATTACATTAAAACAAAATGATAATTGTTAACATTTTTTAAAGTAATGTATAGAATTTGATCATGCGTGATTTCTATTTTCTTGCGAACACATAATTTCGCTCCTATTTATATGGTCTTTTTTCTTTGTATTATGCATTATTTCTAATTAATTCCTATCCCTTTGAAACCGTCTAATCATCTCGTGACGGTTCCCGCATATCCCTACTCTAGCTGCGTCACCTCACTTGTTCAAGAACCTAGTTCTCTCTTCAGCCGCTATGTTGCGCATAGTCGAATATATTGCCACAGCAAAATGTAACATAGTCGTATTCAAATATCGTGTTCAACGGTGAGAAAGCATACTTACCTGGCGCAGAGGTTACCGTGATCAAGAAGGCGGTTCCTCCAGGGCGAGGCTCTTCCATTGCACTACGGTTGAGCTGACCCTTGCGAATATCCCTAATGTGGATATCTCGGGCGTATAATTTTTGGTAGTCGGGACTGCGTTCGCGCTATCCCGGTTAATTTTATTTCAAGCTAAATTTCCATTTTAGGTTTCTATAAAGGTTTTCTTACTTTTTGGATTTTGAAGTGACTTGAACTTATTTTTTACTCACTTAAAAATCTCTTATTTTGTTTTGTACTAGAATCTGGGTGTTGGGTAGTGATATCTGCATGTGTTTCATACATTTCTTTCTTTTAATTTTTGTAACTGTAACTTGTTCATAAGATCTCAATTGATTAAAAAAATTGTGTAATGTATGATTTTATTTAGAATGTATATACTGTTAGGCGCGGGGTTAGCCAAAGAAATAATAACTTCGTTTTTTAAAGTATAGTTATATAAATTAGGTTATAAATAATTCAAGGATAGATGAAATTGTTAAGATATATTTGGTATGATCATTCGAATTGATCTTTTAGAATTTTATATATAATGGCATGTTTTTCTATATAGACTTTTCTTTTTGTTTTTTATAAAGGTTTTGAATTTTGAGTTTGTATTTTTTAGTAAATAGAGGCTATTTTTGCTTTTCTCGATAATAATAAAGTATATCTATAACTTACTTTTTAATCTCAATACATATCAACTGTGTCTGGTGATCAACTGAACCGGAGATTGTTTCTTCGACGGTGCTTGGTAGAGTTTAGTGACTCACCATTAATGCAGAGCAGACCTTCAAATGTTTCTAATTTGTCATTATATGTTATTATACGTTAAATGTCATTATATATGTACTTATGTTGTTAAATTGTCATTATATGTTAAAAATGATAAAAATTTTGTGGTCCTCAAAAACATTAATTTGGTGTGGTGACAGTGTGGGATGTGTTTAATATTAGTAAGTAATATTTACAATAGTAGAATTTTAATGCCTGGAAATTAGAGTCAGAAAAAAATTGGTTATGTAGTATTACATGATATTTATCATCACATAAAAGAATGACGAAAATTTCTATAATTAGGTATTCTAGTTTAGTATAATATAGTTTTTCAATTTTAGTTCCTAGTGTTACTACTATATTCAGCTGTTTATAAGTGAATTTTAAAGATAGAATAGAAAGGGAGAAAGAGAAGAAGAAAGAGAGAGTGGGATAGATTTTAAACAGTATAGGTTATATTAAAAATATTGAAAATAACATATTTATATAAAAATATTGTTTTATTCTATTTTTACATGATGTGATTGACGGGACCGCCACCGGGATTGGATAAAAGACGAGAAGTTGAAAGACAAAGATGGAATCAGAGAAAAATTATGGTGGGATATTGGAAAGAGGGAGAAGGGTGAAGGGGAAAGTGAAAAGAATAAAGAAACGAGAAAGAGGGATGAACCAGAAAGTGAGAACACAACGTACCAGTATATGTGCACGGCTTGTCGTCATATTGTGTTCTTTCTCTTTCTCTTTTCCTATCTTTCTCTTACGTTCACAAAAAACAATAACGCACAGCTTATACTTTATCCCATTCTCTATCATTCTATTTCTGTATGCCTCTCTCTTTCATACGATTTTCTTTTTCGTTTTGTTTCCATTATACTTTCTTTCGTTTCACTTTGCTCCGTTTTATTTCATCGACATCTCACCCTCGTTACAGAAGTTTCAGTTCAAATATGTTTAACATAAATGTAATATAAAAAATAATCCGTTTGTTCGAGCTAACTGTATTAATTCTTTCTCATTAAAATCTGCAATATTTCCGGCAAGGTACTTTTATCGTTTACTGTTGTGTAAGCAGCTTATCTTATTGTATGTCATTTACATATATTCTTATATATTGTGTATATGAAATCTAAACAAAAGGTGAACCTCAGATCCTAAATCCTTAGGATTAGGGTTTCTAGGCTATAATTGATTAAACATATATTACCGGTTGTGCGAACGAAAATAATTTTGACAAGCGGGATAACCGTACCACAGAAAAGAGTTAATATTAAACGTCGAATCGATTTTATACAATTAGCTGAATTCATTTAATAACTTTCAAAACTTTTTTTAGATAAAAGATATTGAAGAATTTATTGTCATACGTTTTACGTTAGATTTTATTATTAGAAAGTATATTTTTTGTCTTGTCACAAAATACCACAAAAGAAATTTTAAAAATATTTTAAATAAATATTACTAGCAACAAAAATGAATGCTAGTAATCGATGAGTTTTACGGTATTGAAGGTGCTAATAATGGATGTGTTATTAGAAAAAATAGAATATGAAGAACTGAGAACTTTTAAATACTTGAAATAATTATAAGCGTCAATATTGTGATTTATTGAAGAATACTTTAATTAGTCTTCTATAGTTCATTGAGCTAGTTGGAACAGAGCCAAAATTTAATACTGTAGCTGGATCGAACTCTTGCCCGAGTTAGTAAGGGAATTAGTCGCTATGGTGCGCAGCATAAGAATCCTTTCTCGAAGGTAAAAGAATAATTTCCGTGTTCAACTATCCTGGAGGACCAAGGAGAAGCATACTTACCTGGCGCAGGGGATACCGTGATCAAGAAGGCGGTTCCTCCAGGGCGAGGCTCTTCCATTGCACTACGGTTGAGCTGACCCTTGCGAATATCCCTAATGTGGATATCTCGGGCGTATAATTTTTGGTAATTGGGACTGCGTTCGCGCTATCCCGGATAAGATAATTCTAAAAATAAATTGAGAAAATTTCTGAAGAGAAGAAACAGATATCAATCTATATTTCGGGCGAAAAGTTTTTGAAGTATAAAGTCGCTCGTCGTAATTTCACAACCATGAATTGGAAGTACAAAAAAGCAAAGTTTTGTTTTTAATCATGGAAATGTTGAGGATTTTTCATCTTAATTAATTTTCTCGTATAATACCTCTAAACTATCGTTAAATAAAAATGTCTTTCTACTTTTTTTTTATTTTACAAAAGAAATATTAACCGGAAAAATACATTATTTAGTCGTTTAAATGTGTTGCATTTATAGAAAGTCGGAAATATTACAGAGAGGGAAAACACTTTTTTCACTTTATCAACTACCCTATTATATAACTTTAAATAGTAACATATAAATAACAAAGATTTTTGATGTGTTAATAGTTTTCGTTATTGACTGCAAAGTAACTTTGTATGTTAGAAAAATGCATTCATTTTGTATAATTAATTCGGCTTTGCAAATAAAAGTAATCTTCTGCACTCAGATAATCCACAGTTTATAAAGATATAAAAAATAAAGAAAAACGAACCGCTGATACGATCAGCGGATTCTATCCTCTGAGCCGCAATTAGAAAGAAAAGTTATTTCTTTGTAATAAGTAGTATAACTGGATGTATTTGACTTTCTATATTCGTTACCTATTTTTTGTAAAAAATATCAAATATAATTTTTAAAATTCTTGCATTTATTCACAAAGTGAAAATAGATTTTCGTTAAAAATTTCAAGAAATGTTTAACCATGTAGATCAATTAATGTCAATTAATATAGTGTGAGTACAAAGATATTTGTATCTTCATGTAATTAAATGCCGTTATATGTAAATTTTAATAGAACTTTATATATAGATAGAGATATATTGAAAGGTTTATAACATTCTTTCTGTTTACCATTTTTTATTGTTTCCATAAAAAATTTTTAAAGAATTCACGTTAATTGCTAGAACTATTTTAAATGTTTCTACGCAGTTTGAATTGTTTCTGTGGCTTGTTCGATTTTTTATAAATCTTTTTATTTATGAAATATTTGCTATTTTTAAACCGCAATCGAAATGGTATTATTTGTGAACTTTCGTTGCGTGTAACCTGATTTTTGATAAAAATTTCCAGTCTATTCAGTCGTTTAAATGCTAGAGGGTACACATATGTATATCGAAAAACATTTAAATTGTGATATAAAATATATAGATGTCAAAGGGTTTTATGATATTTTTAATAATTGTTGAGTTAACAGTTTGTTATATTTTTCTCTATTTTGGAAATATAAGGAATGATCTGAAGTCTTAGTTAAGAGTGAAAAGATTTTATGTTTCAAGATAAAATAATCTCGTAACGCCAATTATTTTTACAAATGTAACGAAATGGTATGCATGATTATATCTTGATGACTACGTATGATTATATTTTGTGAATCGGTCATTCGGATTGCTTTAGAAGTAACAATGATGGTAGCGGAAAAGCTATTGCGAAATTTGTTGATGAAAAGCGGCACTAACGTGAGCCAGTGGAATGCTCGACGAAGGAAAGGAATTAACCGGAGACCGTGCTCGCCCGCAAATTGAGTTGCATCAGATCTAGAATTTAAACATTTAAATTAACCCGTTTAGCAAGTCAAAGAGATTAATGCATGCCCACGACTCTCCCTACAATCTGAAACATTTCTATCAATATTATGTATTGTTATATTTCTTTAAATCATGTTTAATTTATTATAAAATAAATAGTTAATATACTTTTTATTTAATCCCCCGTAAGGTTTAAAGTTAACAAATTAGCTTCTTAGACTTGAACAAGAATTCCCTGAGTGTGCACGTTTTATTTTCGATACATGTTTTATATATATATATATATATATATATATATATATATATATATATATACATATTTATATTTTGTCTAAAAAGAATAATTCCTAACAATTAGATTTTTATCCTTTTCATTTGAAAGTCTACCGTAACTACATAAATTTCCTTTTTCTACTGTTATACGGGGTTTCGTCGACAGAACTGGCCGACAGAAAGCGGTACTTTTTCGTTAACTAAATGAGTCGTCTCATGCATCTCTCCAGTTTTCGTCTGAAGTTACTTGGCCAAGCTAGGGAATTTTGGAATAACATTTCGAGGATATAAACGCACTATGTATACACAGGAATATATATGAGAACATTCATTCTCCCTACTTCGAATCGTAGCCAACTTGCGGACAATAGCGTTAAGATAGTATTTGAGAATGAAAAGGAAAGGAAATAAAGGAAAAAAGAAGAGAATTTACGTATAATCGGTCTTGAAAATAGCCGTCGATGAAATTGCGAATCGAGCGAGTCGGCAGCGTAGAAGGGGCTGCATTGGAGGGGCTAAGTTGAAGTGAGTTCAGCGGCTGCTTCGATAACACGGTGGCGAAATGCAAGGCTATTAAACTTTGTTGGAATTTCTAGGACTCACTCGAACCGATTGTCCGAAGAACACGAAAGAAGAACAAGTTGAGGAACGAAGTGAGCTTGTTTGCGGCCGGAGACGAGACCTTATTAGCAGGTATAAAATATTCTCCACGAAAGTTCACTTTCCGTAATGCTGAAAATCAGAGCAATTTATGATCGCGTTACATCGTTGAAAAGTTGAAAAAAGATCGCGTGCCTCGACCTCTCGAATGTGTTCGAATTCGCACGTCCGAATAAACGTTTTCTTGGACAAATTAAGAAAGACAGTAACGTTGAGAGAGGATATAGTAGTAGTCGGATCGTAGTATGAATCGAGTATGACGTGCAATCGAGAAAGAATTCCTAGGTATGTTCTTGCCTGGCGCGGTGATTCTTTGTCAAAGGAACGATACAGTCGTTTCATGGAGAGCCAATAAGGCAAGAGGGAAAGAGTGCTACAAGATGTTAGAAAGAGAAAGAGAAAGAGAGATGGAAGGGTAAAAGGAATTCAATAAGATCGCTTTTTCCGAATCACACGGATGCTCGCTCTAGCTGACATCGAAATAGCAGTTAGAAATTTCCATAGGACGATCGGTGCCTTTGAAGAATGAAGGTAGAAATGGCCGGGATATCCGAGTTGTAAAGGGGGTCCTGAGATGGCCCAGTCTTGATACAATCGTGCATCTCTTCGAGATTTCGAAGATGTCTCTTCGTTCAAGATAGGGATAGGAATATAGAAAGAGAGCCGGGGAAGGGTAACTCTTATGTGTTGTCCGTGAAACGCCGAATGCGACCTAGTTGAATCCTACTTACGTAAAGACGACGTCTTTCAGTCGTATTGTTTGGAAGGATTTAAGCGAATGCGGCCAGTACTCAACTTGGCTGGCTTCACTTATTCTTACTTACACGACACATATGTCGCATTCTCCCGCCCTCTTGAAGAGAGAAGAACCATTTGTCTGGCTTGCCGTGGACTAACTAGGAACCTACTCCGTGCTGCTATCCTCTTTCGTTCCGCGAAGATCGTTTTTAAGCGATGACAAAAGACACGCTTTTCGAGAGTCGCTCCAATCGATCGCTCCTTATTTTTCGGCTTTGTATTTTTTCGATTTTTACGTCTCTCTTCAGCACTACTTTTACTACCAAATTCGTACGTTTTTAAAGATTATTCGAGCCTAATGTATTCGGATTCGACATTAAATATATGTACTATATAGTTTACTGAAAATTTTAAGTAGCGAAAGAGAAGAATTTACGTTCGCCGAAAAATTTATTTTTAATATATAGTAATGATTCATTCAAACGTGCCAAATGGCATGTGTCTTTCATTTCTTCGGATTCGGTTGAACAAGATCTATCGATTTTAGCGATTAAACGATGAGATAGTTAGATGAGTTTAACAGAAATAGAAACACGAAAAGAAAATTTGATCGAGCGTGTAAATGGACTCACCTCCCTATCCGATTCTTTATCTTCTCAGATGCTTTTCAACACGCTCATTCTCTGCTTGTGTTGCTTGTCGTCATCGTTGTCGTCGTGGCGCGATATATCGTGGCTAATAATAAAGACGGGAGTCGTAGAAAGGCGCTTGTATAATGAGCGAATTGTAGATCGCAAATCGCTGATCGGCCATTCCGGCACATATAACGCGGCCGTGAACGTAACGTTAATGTTCCTTTTTCATGAACGAAGACTCATAAAAGCTCGGTTGCTCGTACCATTGGGCGAATTACTCGTTTCGATGAGGAGTACCCTATGAAGAGATTTATACAAGGTACAAAGGTATAACGATGTCGCTTTCTCTTTCTGCTTCTTTTTCTCTATTATTGCGTGCGCCCTCGGCTAGAAGCTTTAGTCCGCATGTAGACGAGTGAACGAACGAGCAAGCACGCCTTATAAGAATTCCTGTCGTTAGCAAGCTGCCCACCAGCATTATGGTACCAGGAACGACACCTGGCACCGTCAAATATCGAATAGTCTCTCCTTTCGTTAGGGCTACGCCATTCGATGTCTCTTTTATTCTCGTTATTACATTATTTTTCATTTTTATTTTTGTATCATCTTTCGTCTCGTACGTGTTTTCCTTTATTTATTTTTATCGCGATCGGTAATTGTGAAATCATCGAGCGAGTCTACCGTTAAATTCGCGAATCCCTTCTCACGTTGATTCGTTCCGTTTCGTTCACTCGTTTCGCGGCGGAAATTCGATATTATTAAGTGGTAAATATGTACACATATACGGCTTTAATCACGTGCCACGAAAATTAATTTTTGGAATATATCGATCGTATTTCGTAGCGCTATGTATGCGCGAGAATATTGAGCGCCGGTCACATTCGATAAATTTATCGTGACGATATTGTCTATTTCGCGACGTCGAACGTGTTCTGTATGTTCGTTTATTGCGGTATTTAAATGAATTGGCTCTCGGTTTCGGCGATTTTACTTTTAGTATACTCAAAATATTCCTTTTAGTCTTCTCACAGATGAATATAAATCGGCTTGGTTTGCATGATGTACCTGAGAGCGATTGACGAATATCAATAAATTTGATTTCGAATAAAATTAAAAAATTTTACTTTACAAAGTGATCGTTCACACGCGATATTCTATCCTCACGTATTTTTTTAAATCACGTATTTGCGCACGTATATCTCGAAATCGAAATATGACATAGTACTGTATAACGTATGTTTCATAAGGAACAAAGTATTTTTTCGCAACAAAAGCGGTTTCTACACGTTTAGCGTTTTCCTTTAGTGTAATATCACGACTTTTCTGAGACTTTTTATTTCTTTATACATTTTTCCTGTGTCATGGCATGATTTACGAGGGTAAGAATATGAGGTCGGATTGTTCTGAACGTATCGTTTGACCATTAAATCGTATTTAGATCGAAACAAAAGGGGACTAAATATATACTTCTCTCCCATTCCTCTTTTGCTCTCTCTCCCTCTCCCTTTTTCTCTGTCTATCTATCTATCTATCTCTCTGTCTATCTCTCTTTCTACAAATCTGCGAGACCGCGTGACGTAAAATTGGAGAATTTTCGGATGGCGAGCTATACCCAGGGAAAACTGTAATTCCATTACTTCTCAATTACTCGCAATTACTCATATTTAAACCAGTAATCGTCAACAAATTCTGCTCGATACACTCGACACCCATAGACATTTTCGTTGTCTGTCGGACAATGGAACGTTAACGTTGCTAACAAATATATACAAACGTGTGTATGTACGCTCGATAAGCTCGCTCGAACGTAAGTGATTCGAAAGGTATACAAAGTCCTTTTTGTTTGCTAACAACCTTCGGATCTTTCAACGAAAGAGCTTTAGCTAGTGTTCAACTCCGATCAACCAACCAACCAATCAACCAACCAATTCGATCGACTTTTCATTTTTTCATAAATAACGCTTCCAAAGGTACGATTAGAATTTCGAATTTTTCCTATCCATTTTGAATTATGTGTGACATTTAATCCTTTTAGTTGCGTACACGTAGATATATGGATACCTACACGCGTATCCTTTTACTCACCTCACATCTTTTATTTAGAACAATCTTAGAAATTCACAGCATGGTAGTTAAATAAAATCGACAGAGGATGAGTATCGCAGAACATATAAATCTGGCATTATCGATGAAACGTTATAATTGTCTTCAAAAGTGAGGTCGAAAAGACTTAGCGATAACTTCGTGCAAAAAAGGAGAAAGGCAGAAATAGAGATAGAGAAAGAAAGGGAAAGAGAAGATCTTCTTGAAGCTCCGCGCCAGTGGCTTCGCGCTCGCGCCGAGTGGCTGAGTGGTGGGAGTAGTGGCACGTTCGAGCAACCCCTCGGAGTTGGCGCGCGCGGAGTGGGGCGTGTGGAACGATAGGAGGAGGGTGTTTCCTCGTGTGTTGGCCTCGAGGATATACTGAGCGACGCACGAGCTCGGAACTTCAGTCTCGAAGCGACGTGCGCTACCCTCGTTGGGATACGCGGTGTCGCTCACGCGCGATTATCATGCTTGAGAAACGTGCTATGTGTTCGTACAGACGACAGGTGCAACCCCTTCTGATGCTCGCTGCTTTTCTCGTTGGCGTCCGAACGGAGATTGTCGGTGAGTTCGGTGTCACCTGTGACGCGTAACTCTCCTTCTGTCTTACTCGGTCCTTTCTTTTCATCTCATCCATCCTCTTTTTTATACCCTTTTTATTTCTTCTCTCGCTCTTTATTATAGAAAAAAAAAAAAAAAACTAGCAAAAAACTAAAGACAAAAGAACGATCGACTCATCTTTATTTTCGTGACGCGATAGGTCACATCCTACTACGGTGAAGTGTCACGTGTGATTGACGCGAAGCGTAAGTTAGGATCGAAAGCCCGTGCAAGAGGGATTATCGTGTGTTATCCTGCGAGAAGTGACGCCTTCGACGTTCGACGTTCCCCTTTAGTTACTAGTACGTCGTGATAGGAATGAGGATCGAAGTATCGAGGTATTTCGGTCGTTGATATATGCGAAAGATAATGCAAGGCTACTCGCTTTATATTGTATAGGTACGTACGTACATATGTATATCTAGGATATTTCGCGATTGAATCGATTTTTCCTATTGAGCGAATACTCGACTTCTAATATTCGATGCACACGTTCGATTCTTCTTTTCCTCTTTTAATTATCTTCGGAAGCAATTCGAACGTTGATCTCTTTGATTAATGTGATCCGTCTTCTAGCGTCCGTATTTATAAATGAACCGTTTTTTCACGCCATCGTGAGATTCGTACTTTAGATGATTTTTAATTGGATGATTATCATGATAAAGGAGCTGTGATAAGGTCATTGGTAATCGGATCGTCCGCCTGTCCCAGGAGATTTGTTATTTTTATTTCCTTTTTTACGTGACTGAGTTTTGTCGAAGCTGGGCTTTGCGCTTGTTATTTTCGGAAAATCCTTGTTATCTTAACACGTGACTTCGTTTCATAAAATCTTTTCTTTAGTTTTTCATGTGTACATCTAGAACCTCCATCCTTTCAATGATATTGATAGTTTCACCGCGTTAGACCGATTTGATTTTGCGAGAAGATACCTTCTAATCGCTCGCGTGTTCGTACACGTTAATTGCAAATTTGAAAGAATCAAAGCATGTTGAATTTATGAGGAAACATTTGCTTAAACACGAGTAAGGCGAAAGTACGATGCAAAGTATTAAGAAACTCGACGTCGTTAAAAACTTGAGAGGAAACTTGGAGAGAATAGAGGAAAGTAGCATTAACAGGATGGTTTAAAACGCATGATTACCATTCTCTCTTGGTCGGTCACTATGGTCATTTCAGAACAAAGTGGTCGAGTTCCTCCAACATGTAATTAGCTTTTGTTTTCTTTATTGCATAAACATAATCTTCTTAGCAATTATCGAAACTTTATTTAGCTTTTAAGATAAAACATTCTTAATCCTTTGACCATCTTCAAAAATTTTCGTTTTCCTCATGTACCGTCTTTCGCACGAATTTCGAAATCTCTTCGATAGTACTCGTTTGCACTTGTAATTTCGTTATTTCTTAAAAAATATACCGCAGTGCTTGTTTCAGCTTCTCTTTTGATGATAGCGATCGTATCTTGATAAAGCTGTCCTTTCTGAAACATGGCAAGTGGTCCGTGAAGTTTGGTGAGTGAAGTTGGATAGCCGTCGAAGAAATCCAATTTCCCATACGTGAATCTTCTTTTTTACATTTCGACGTCGATCGATGATCCAGTAGAAAGTTTCGTAGGCAATTTCGATACTTTATCTTCTTGATTCTTGTAGAATCCACGCGACGGAGACGTACATCCATGATCCTAGTTCGTTTAAAAATGAACTTTATTTTATTATTTAATTGTTAACGTCTTGTTTGTATTTTTTTCGATTGTAATAAAGTCATTTGATAAAGTTTAAGTTAAGCGTACGATTACCTTCGTTAGAATAAAGTTCATTAGCTCCGTCAGATGTAGTTCGCACTTTCGCGCGTTCGTCTAATAGAGCGTAATACTAGTGAGGTGATATGGTGGTAATATTGTTGGTAATACCATAAATCATATAGCGTGTCGTGAGCTATTAAAATAATCGTAACGACCAAATCTTGACGAGGAGAACTGTTAAAAGAGGAGTAGACAGAGAAAAAGAGAGAAAAGGAAAGAAGAAGGGTGATTTTTCCTTCGTCATCGATATTCGTTCAAAACACAAATAGACTACTCTTCTATGCAAAAGCTACAATAATCAATAATAATTTTTTTATAATTCATAACGTATAAGAAAAATGCATTAGTCAGATATTTAATTTTATGCAATTATTAAATCATGATATCATTGGAATAAAATGTATATTTTCGTAGGTGCTCGGCCAGTACTTGAGATATATTCATTTCAACATTATTAATCGATATAAGGAAACGAAGAACCGCTTTGAGAGTTTCGTTTGTATCTAAGCCTTGTTTATTCGCTTTCGTAATGATGGTTTTACGAATAGACGAAGTAGAAGTTGATGAGTTAACGAAAAACAAAAAATGTGGGGATTGAAAAGGAAAGGGTGAATGTAAGATGAAAATAATCCGGGTACGGGCAACGATATAATTTCGTTTGGGAGTGGAAGTAGACAGATGGCTTTCACGAGTATCGTTCAAATCCTTCGGCCATAAAATTGATCAAATTCTGAGATACGGAACCGGCAAATGCTTTGAATCCAATAAAGAGGATTAAGTGTACTGAGCTGTAAACACGGTTTGATTGAATTCTAGGACGACCGAGGGAGTACTTGCTATGTGTATATCCTTGTATGAGAACGCAAGAAAACAAAAGGGCGCGCCGAGACTTCTTCCACTTTCATTACCGTTGAAAGTGTCGCGACGTTTGTCTTCTCCTAAATTGGATATCCTCTAAGAGGAAGACTCGAATCGCAGACTTCTTTTTCGCGCAGAAATTTTAAACCAACTTCTCTGGAACTTCTTACTCTTTTATCTATAATGGACTAGTACAATTCTTTAATGGATCAATTATATTGCATGAAATTTTTTAATCTTTTCTCTTTTTTTTTTAGTAAGAAATAAACATTATGTAAGAATTCGCGTAAATCGCGATTATACCATCTTCTTGTTTTGATTTGAATTGAAAAGATTAGTGGCAAAATGCTTTGCGAATTTGTTAATTTGCAAAATTTGTTAAATTTTCCGAGTGAGTAACGCTCGAAACGGTATTACAAAACGATAAATGTGAATTGTATATGCGTAGTTTTAAATAAATAAATTGTGTATGCGTAGTTTTAAATATTTTGTAACGTTGCGGCTTTTATCGATAATTTACTTTCAACTAAGTATTACGCACGATATCTGGGAATACGAGATAGAAATGAACGAATGGTTGAAAAACGGAAAGCGACACTACTGAAATGTCATTTGAATATTTCGCATAGAACATATTTCATCGTTATTGTCTCATAAACATATTGCCATGCATGTTACCATCTCGATGTTTTACTAATAATATCAGCGATAACGTCAAGTCATCATTAATAAAAATTTTTATTCCACTTTCTTCGATCTTACAGAAGTATAATATTATGAATTATATGAGTCACTAAGAGCATTAATATGTTGTATTTGAAAAAATATTCTTTTTATATCTTATTTTATCTAAAAGTATGTTGTCCGAAAACTGTAATAGATCTGAATTCACAAAACGTGATGCCACGAGATGTGCAAGAGTATTATTACCTTCATTTTATACATACAGAAGAATGCATTTTCTCATTTGTAGAGATTCTCACGTTTTAATTATATTTTGGTAAAAATTGTTCAAATGTAATAATTGGAATGGTCTAGTAAGTACTTTTTTCTCTATCAAAAGTTATTACTAGAATTTCGTTAGTTACAAAGTTAC
Source organism: Vespula pensylvanica (assembly GCF_014466175.1). Classification (NCBI taxonomy): domain Eukaryota; kingdom Metazoa; phylum Arthropoda; class Insecta; order Hymenoptera; family Vespidae; genus Vespula; species Vespula pensylvanica. The sequence continues at coordinate 3,527,228 of NC_057688.1, forward strand.
GAAGAAAGAGTTCTTATTGGTGCAGTTACTCTCAGCTGTTGCTGACATTTCATTTACTCAAGTTGCATTGAAAAAGTCCAATTCTATTGACGCAATCGTGTTACAAATTGATTCATGAGTTGTCTGTCTATTTCTCTTTTTCTTTCTTTTTCTCTTTTTCTAACATATATTATGTACGTACAAATACCAAATCTATTTTACTTATTTAGCATTTAATTCAATTTATTTATTTATCCGTTTTATTTATTTAGCATCGATGTTTTTTATTATTTGTAAGGAGGTTCGATTCAGTAACAACGATTGTTCATCGTAATACAGCTAAAAGAGAGAATAAACACTGGACGGTATCCAAACTAAAATGCTTCTAGGTTGAATGCGTTACACTTTTAAATTCCTTCGTGATTAATGAGTTCTTCGTTAATTCAACGTTAGTTTAGATGGAACAAAGTTGCCCGAGTTAAGAGAGAACGTTCTAATCAGCCGACTCGAAGTTATCTATATACGATTCGAACAACGATTCAATTAACTGCGCATTTTCGCGGACATGAAGAGCTATTCGGCTTGATTAACCTATCCGAAGAGGTTTCCGTACATACTCGACACGAGCGAATGTTCGTCGTTGTATTGTAGTGTACGTTCGATTAAAAGCCTACATGCATACATTTTCACAGTAACCTATTAGCTTAAATATGATGCTTTAATAACTGCAATCACATAAAAGATTCTAAGAGATGTCAATGAAAAACGACGTGTAATGTGGCGGATTAGTGAAACAATCTCTGTAACGTCGAGGATGGTGGTAATTTACGCCGATGATACAAGTTTAATGAATTCGCGACGTATAGGAACAAATGGATAATGCCACGTACACACTAGTTATCCGACATTGGAACTGTTTGCCATATATCGTATCCTTTGTACTATAATTGCGACGAATTGCATTGTATGCATGACATTTGGACATAGTGAATGGAACGGTTTTATCTTTAGAGATAATATCAAGATTGACAATAAGAGAGAAAACGAGAGAGAAGGAGTAAAAAGGATCTTGAATCTGAGGTTCAATGTGAACGTGGATTAAAGCTAGTCTTCCGAACGAATTCCCTTGGATCTTGCGGTACATCACCTTGAAGCATCCCTCTCATTCTCTCTCTCTCTCTCTCTCTCTCTCTCTCTCTCTCTGTCTCTCTAACTCTCTATATCTCCCTCTGCCTCTCATTTTTTTCGTTAATGTGCTTTCTCAGTGCAAGCTTATCCAAGCCACGTTCGAGATTCTTTTCTTTTTGTATCTCGTTAATCTCCAGCTTTTAGTTTGGAGTCGGTAACGTTTCATTTTCCGCGTCGAATAGATTTTCATATTCCAGCTTCTGCTGTTGTTACTACGTCACTGTAATAAGATTCACTGCTATCACCGCGTTTATGAAAGAAAAGTTGAGAAGAATGATCGGTTTGGTAGAAAATTCACTTAAAGAATGACTTCTTTTAACAAGGGAACCGCGTTACAAGCATTTCGATCGCGTGCATCGCCCGTTCGTTCGTCCCTTCGGCTTTTCTACGATCGATATCACTGCCGCTAGCTTACCGCGAACTTACGGATATTCAAATCTTGCGGTGGCATAAACCTACCACCCCATTTTCTATTCCTATTTCTCCACCTCTCTTCTTTCGAGCCATATTCACGAAATCATAATCGAGTCAGAAGCGTGTACATTGTTATACGTTTCTATTTAATTTAAGGAACTGACGCTTCGCGAAGTAAAAAGCAAAACTTTTCATCTTCTAAAAAAAAAAAAGAAAAAAGAAAAAAGAAAAATAGTGTCAAATTTTTAAATAAGCAATAAACAAAAATTCTATCGGTTTTTACGAGACGAGATTGTTCAAAATAATTTTGGCAAAGAAATTAGTTGCAACTATGCTGGCAATTTTATCGGAATTTGAGATAGGATAAAAGTTTATTTTTCTCTGTCTTTTTTGTTTTTCTTTTTTTCTCTCTCTCTTTTTTTTTTTACGTAAATATCGATACGCTTTTCTCTATATTTCGACGAGATTTACGAGGCTCACCACTACGGAAAATTTTTTATCGAAAGGTTGAATCGAACCTTCCGCAGGGGTTTTCTATTTATTTTCCACAAAATATTACTGGGATCGTTCGTTAACAGCGGTGAGAGAGTTTTAATCGTTCGAATGCCATATGCAAATGTTCCCTCGATCGCGCGCATTGCGTTTAGCAAATGATTCTCAATGCTAGTAACCAGCAGCTGTTTGTATTGTTTCACGTACAGCGAGCATAATTTTCTCCTTCGTAAGTAGGAAGACTCACGTTATCGTGCATGGTATTCCGGTGTAAGACGGCAGAATTTCGCGAAGTGCCGGCTTCTAACGAAGGTGAAATTTCATTCGTGCAAAAAAGAACATCCGCTTGCCTCGTACACACAACAGGCGCGCGCGCGTTAGTTTTTACATATAGTGATCGCTCGTTCAACACTGATGCGAGACTCTACTGAATTATGTTAATGGACGAAAGAAAAGTTATTATCGGCGTAGAGACTATATCTCCTACAATATCTCTACTCTTCCGAGGCGTTCATTTTATGTGTCAAGTATTGCACGCGACGTTACGTAAATAATATATTTACGTACCACTTGTCTATTTACGTCAAGATACTAAATTTGTGTCTTTCTTTTTTTCTTATTTTTTTTTTGTAGTAATGGAAAAAAGAAGAAGATATTTTCAATCTTTTTGCTATGGAATTTTTAATAATATTCGTCCTTCTTTGACGGCATGTACTTTCATTTGAAGTACATGTAATAAATTTTTCAACGTAAGACTTGTAATACGGCTCCGTACTAAATACACTTTTCTCTTTGTTCAATAGTTCAACTACCATAATTACGAATAATTTTTAAATAAGACACGTTGATCTATATTCTGCCGTGCACGAATAGGTATAATAAAAAGAAATAATCATGCATAAAAAAAATTCTGCCTTACGTTACAGATGTGACAGTTTCATAATTGCAATAATGCTTTTGTAAAAGAGATCGATTTAATATGTAACGACGTTGTTCATCCTGCATATATTCGTATACATATCGTAAATAAGGAACAGAGGATGAAGCATTTAAATTCTTACAAGGTAATATCTCGAAAACAATCAAAGATATCGAAGTATATACCACTTTTGAGATATCAAATGGTCTCGAGAGGTATTTTATGTTCAGTATCAATCTAAAAAGCTTAGTACGTGTGCATTTTATATCCGTGAAAATAGCAAAATTTGGGAGTGAGCAATAATTGGCGATAATATATTTGCATGGTACCTCGTTTATGCCAATTCCCATATTTGTCGTGTCTGACCCACAACCGATTTTCGTCGTCAGAGTCAAGTGACTTTTCCAATACACGAAACTAAAACAAGTTCGTAACTGGCTGGAATCATTGGCTTTTAAAATCGTTTCTGAACTTTTTTCTTTGCTTTAACGGTATTTATAAACTTTCCATTTGCGGATAGATTTGGAAAAAAAATTATCCGAAATAATATTAAAAGCGTCAAAAGGAGAGAGAACGTCATAACGAAACTTCGAGTCCTTCTTTTGGGATTATCGCCAATGAAATCATTCGTTTTCGTATTTCTCACTACTAATTCCCGCAAACGTTTGAACGTTCTACCATTGAAAAAGTAAAGAAAGAAGAAGCAAATCGAAAAGAGGGTGAAATACTAACTTTATTTCGCTTTAATGCTCGTTAAAAAGGTCGATTTTGTAACTGCAATTTTCTGCTCGCGCGATCATCTCTCGAATAATTCGATAGCGAATGCTCGACGAAGAGATTTATTGGAGCGCGTCGAATCTACAAAAATGTTTGATTCTCTTCTCCGTTTTTCAACTTAGGTACCTATATCTCTCGGTATTTATTAAGATTTCCCAACGAGTTGTATTTTCATTTCATTCTTTGAATTATATGCGCTTGCGCTTTACACATATTGCCGTCAATCGATGAACTACTGCTCTTCTACAACCTAATCTCGCGTTAATTGCAAAATTAGTACCTAGATAACCATAATTGATACGTATTATATCGATAATGGAATCAGCAATATCGTTTCCGATTACATCGTCACAACGACCGGATTGATGTATCATTTAATAATTGAGGCATCATTCATAGAAAGAGAAATTGTCTTAATTAAGAACTATGGTACGTACAGCGAGCATATAACACTTTTCAATGTGTAGTGGTAATTTTAAAGTCATGATTAGTATTTTTCGTTTTGGCGTAGATACGCAAAATGTAGAAATGATATTCATGTAGGTATATGCATAGATATTGGATATACATAGATGATGACAAGACAATTTGTATTTTAGCTAGAAAAGCAAATAAGAATAGAGAAACGAGTCATGTTAACGTAAGACAAAAGAGAATAAGAGAGAGAGAGAGAGAGAGAGAGAGGGAGAGAGAGAGAGAGAGAGAGAGTGAAAGTAAAATGTATGGTCTTGATATTGATGCTTCGACATCGTGTGGTTTTATGCATCCTACCGAGTACGAGCATAACGTCAGGATGCCTGATCAAGGGGACGTTGTATAAAGCGAAAGAGCAATATAAAAATTTTACACCACTGCAGAGTGAGACGAGAAGCAACATGATTCGTTCTTGCGCAAGTAATGCTACTAGAATATTTTTGGTAGATCGAAGAAAATATATTCCTCCGTTTAACAATTCCATCAACAACACTACATTTTTTATATACAAATACGATTCGTTACATTATATCACATATACTATGTATCTTTGTGTCATTAGAAGTTAATTTAGAACGTTTGGATCATAAAGTTATTTTTAATCAATGATTGTCGATATTGCCGATTTTTCAATATGTTGAATTTATTAAAAAACATATTCTTTAATTATAAAACAAATACGATTTTACCTCGACAAATGATTTAACGATTGTTAAACCATCGAAAACAATCTATCTCATTCTTCGTAACGTTCTATTTTACTTTCCATGTAATAAAGTAAATCGACGATCTAGCAGGTCGATTCGAGTAAAGTGCGACTTGGAAGTTCTCCGGTTGGTTTTCTCTTTCTCTCCTATCTTTCATTAACCAAACTTTTGTACGTCCCGTTTTCAAACCTTTTCTGATAAGGAACGAATGCAAAATGGCAAAGAAAAGTGGGTAGAAATAGAGTAGGCGAGGGATGAAAGAGGAAGGGGTGGATGGCAAGAGAAGGGTAGTAAACGTGCCAAACCGCATCTGCTAATACAGTCTAGGTGCATTAAGGCAAAGCAATTCCGCTAATCTACATTGTCTGCGCTGATAACGCGCGAAGGGCAAGATGATCACATAGCCAACGTTTTCATTCACTCCTCACAGGATCCAAATTGGATACTGTAGATTCCAAAAATTTTGCTGACCGAATAGGTATCGATTAATTATACGTGACGAACTTTTACACTAAATAAACAGGGCTAATTATCGATAGAATTGGAAAGTAAGTATTTCTGCACGAAAGCTTTTTTTGTAGATATTGACCATTAATTAAGATGACATACTTGACTTACTGACGTCAAGTATTTTTGAGGTTTTTATAAAAGTTGGATCTAATTGAATTTGAGTTTTCAGTCATTACAAAAAATGTTATCATAGTTAATGTTTCTTACTTGACGCTTTTATTTTAAACACGGTCGAGGTAAACGTAAATATCGATGATCAGATGAATTTTTTAAATTGATATCAAAGTTTGCAAAGAATATTTCTTTGGTTATGTTTTAAGGGAATGCTTTGTTATACATTCATAGAGGCCATTGAAACTCCTTTCTTTAAATACGAATGGAAATTGTTAATAACTCGATGGAAATTTGTTACAATGGAGAACATTTTTGTTCGATAAAGTAGCACGATATTGTAGGGCCAAAAATACAATATCGTTGTATAGTCGAAAGAACGAGAGAGAAGGGGCAATATGGTTAATGAAAAAACTCATTTATCGAGAGGGAACTCGACTCGCCGTCGTGAGCGCGACTACGCGGAAGCATAAATATTTAAGCGGGTACTGCTAGAAACGGAGGTTTCTTAGGTAATACGAAGGTTTGAGAAGCAGAAGGATCTCTTCTTGTAAATCCTTCATATCTTCTGGTAAATAAGACTTTGTATCATTTATTGTCGTTGGCAAAGGTGGAACCACTGGCAGAAGCGTGATTACGTTTGCTTTACTGCCAAAATGAAGCAGAGTTTACTTGAGTTACTTCGTACTCGTAAACGAATAGAAGCAAAGTTTAGAAATTATTTCTCTGATTTTTCAGTACTGTATTGCTTCTTGCCTTCGACCTAGATTCGTCGTATTTCGAGTCAACGAATGAAATTAATGAAAATTTACGTACTGTTAATGGGAATTTGATGAGAATGTCATATTCAAAGTTGTTCTTTTAAATCTCGAATATCATTGAAAAAATATTCCAATTCTTTGAAAAATCAATTTAATTTTTTTTAATTTTTTCTTTCATATTCTGTTATTTCATTTTACAAATCGTCTTAATTGCTTTACTTTTTCGTTCATATATTCCTTTGATCGTTCTATCAGTTTATTAAGTATGTACCTATATAAATCATATATTGAAATATTATTACATTTTTCCAGAAATTCGAGTTTTTATCGCATAATTACAAAATTTAAATTATCTTTTTTTTTTATTGCACAACAGTTTAATTGATTTTATCGTTTCTTTATTTTCAGCTGAATATGTCAAAGAAAAGGAATGCAAAATTGAGATTAAATCTCTCGAAAAGATTGAATAAGACTTTGATTTCATGAATCCTCTCTTATGAATATGTCAGAAATCTATTTATTTATCTAATTAAACATACCTATAAGAAGTTTGAAAATATCAGAATTAATATCTGTTTTTGACATTAATTCAATCGACTTTAATGAAAACGAGTTGATGTTGTCATGTGTGTGTATGTGTGTAGTAAACGAAATCTTTAACTTTTTTCCTTCTACGGTAAATCGAGGCGTTCGTTGTAAGATTATTTTAAAAGACTTCGCTCGTAAGAAATGACATATTACTTTGCTAAAAAATTCTTTGTGTATGGTTCCCGAAAGGGCTTGTTAGGATGGTCCGCTTTAGATCGGCTTTACAGAAGTTTTTTTTTCTGTTCCTTTCGTAAAATTGGGTTGCCCGACTTATGGCTTTCGACTGACCGATTTGCCGACCACGTATACATCGTTTCTCTACCCTTAGGTGCGAAGGATTCACTGGGTAGCCATTTGCAGGCACTTCATCCTTGGTTCTTCTTATCCTAGCGGCGCGAGTTCGATGATTGGATCAGTTTTACGAACCCTCGTGGGATAAACAAACCGTTGATTTCGAAGCACCAGGCCAATAGAGAATCCTTCTAACCCTGCATATATCTAGACATGCATACTTCTGAGTGCGAACCCTTCTCAATGTTCTTTTCGCTCAGTCTCGAATAACACGTTATTTATATATGTATATGTATATATATATATATATATATATATATATATATATATATATATATATATATATATGTATACGAGAATTTCCAATTTTCTTCAGTCATTCCGTCTATATTTATTTAAATTATCTCGAGGAGTCATTGACCAGTGGATTCAATGCTTTTTCTCTATACGAATTTAACCTTCTCTCTTATCTTTCATTTTTTATTTCCTTCATTATTAAGTATTATATAGTGATCTGTTAAAATATCATAGTTCGGTTCTTTGGTTCAAACTTCCACTTTGAAACTATTAAATTGTGTTCGTTCAATTAGAACTTTAAGTGTAACAAACTTCGTTTAAACTTTATCATAAATTTATTCGACTTGGTTTTACTGCTGTTTTACGGATAACCAAGCAGTAGGAGTCATTAGAGTATATGTTTAAAAGATTGACTATGTATCAAATAGACATTTAAAACTGTGTAACTAGGAGGCGAGAATCGTAAAATTTGCATAAGTGTTCGAGTCGTTAAGCTGAGATTTTTGTTTGACTTAAATTGATTTACCTTAAAACGACTCGATCTTTTTTTCCGAATGATTGCTAGGACCAATTTAACGAACGAAATCGCGCTCGATGCTATATCGACAGGCGATGCGAGTGAATATTAATGCTTCTCTCTTTCTCGCTTTCTCTCTTTTTTTTTTACTCTGGAATTCCATTTCTTGTTAACGTCAATATAACTAGATTTTACGCTATCTCGCGATCGTTGCCATTGAAAACTAAAAATAGTCGGAAAAAACGTTTTCAATTTGAACGCGTTTTCATCCTACGATCGTTTCGAAAGATTTATCTAAATGGCTGCCCATATAATCCGATTGCTAATCATAAGAGCACTCTTTGAACTATCAGCGATTCATTGCAAATACGATATTGTCCAAAATATGTTTGATGCGGAAACCGAAGCGGATATATATACGTTATAAAATGTAGTACACTCGATAATGTTCATTGACCATGATGATTTAAGTTAATGCACGACTACATTAAAATTTTTTCCTTTACAAATTTGATTTAACATCGGATCAAATATTTCCCAAATTATCTTTAATTAAAATTGTTTTCTTGATTAATAGTTTCTTTATATTAGATATATATTTTTTTAATTCTCATATGGTAGGTGTATACTGTTATATTCGAAGTAAAACAAAAAAGTATATTTTTCCTATAGCTGTAGAAAATAGAGATGGTAACTATATCTTGGAATTCGATATTCGAACGAGTTCGATTCGCGTGATGTTTTTACATCGTTGTTTTTATTTATTGCAATACAAAATATGTTCGAAACTCGTACCTTCGAACGACCGTTTTATATTCTACCATGTAGTATATCATACAAAGTCATCAATTAATACAAATTAATATAGATATATTTGATAGTTATATTTTGATCGTGCAGAGGAATACTTATTGTTAACACTTATTCTTACATAAAGTACGAAGTTGTTTTTGCAATAAGAATGGTACGTTGCACGCAACTAACGAACTCATTAAGAATTGTCGTCGTTAGATGAAGCGTGTCACACGATTTTAATATGAACAGTGATTGAGATACCGCAACGATGCTTTTTCCTTCTCATAGATTCACGAAGTTATAACTACGTACAAAGAAAGTAAGAAATCGTATAATTGGTTGTATTGTATTTTCTATTTTCTAATCATATCTACTGTGTTTAAGAGTTTCTTATATTTATTTACATATTGTAACATTAATCTTCTAAATATCTAAATTAATCGATTGATTTTGCTTTTTAGAATCTAAGAAAGAAGAACGCAAAAAAGTTTAAGGATTAATGTGATTTCGGAATATACATTTTACATGCATCATCGAAATAAGCATTAATTCAAAATTCTGTAATGATCTACATTTTGAAGCAAAATTTTGTTTTTAACAGGAGTATTTTGATATATTCAAAAATATTTTTTTTATTCACGTAAGTACAATGATCCCTGGATTTCGTGAAATATTTTTGTTTCTCACATTCTCCTAGTTAGCGAAAGTAGTTAATGAAAGAATATATAGTTAGGTATAGCGTAAAAATGCGGAATCTACATTTGATTATAGTAAACAAGATGACATGCGTATTTATCGCATGAATTAATCGTACCGAAAGTACGAAATTTTTTTTAAAGCTGATGCATTTTAAAGTTTCGTCTCCAAGATTCAATTAGTATATTAATGCATAAAATTGATAAACTTGTTAAGCCCTAAATCCGATTTTAATCTGTGGTGTTAATATTAATGAAGGAGATCGCAGCGGATTTTCGTTCTTTGTAATTGGACGCTTGGTAAAGATAGTCGTGAGAAGCTTGAAGCTGCTATGAATGACAGGAAAATAAATGCATTTAGGTTGCTAAAATAAAAGAAAAAACAAAGTGTTATCTAGGAGTTTACTATTATACTTACAAATATATGACGTATAATATAGGAACATCGAATACTCATTCACTAATTTCAGTTTGTAAAACTGAAGGAAGACTTCATATAATTATTGATCATTTTTATATTTATAACTTTCTAATAAAATCTTACGCGCGTAATCAGAAAATAGGAAGTTTATAATTCGTTAAATGATAGATACGAGAAATCGATTCACTGCTACGAAGATATTCTTATTCTTGTCATTTGTCTTAAATTTATTTTCTTGTTGAACATGTTTAAAGACATGAAACCAATGAAAATAGCTATTCCTGATGTAATTGAATGAATATATTTGTATACGGAATCCATATCCATATCTGCATATATGTCAGAGATTATTTACATCCAGGATATTCGGAACTCGGCAGGATCAACACGATCTAAATAATTAATATTTGTTTGACGATTTTTAATAGATACATTTATAGATACGTATATATGAACAGTCTTGTCTGTTTGTTCCTTCTACATAGAATTATATTTTTATACTTTGACAGCGGGAAGAAAACAACATAGATGAAAGATTAAAAAACCAAAAGTAACGACGGGACGTTCTACGAAACGCGACTTTGTATTTAATCTTTAAGTTGCTTACGCGCATAGGTACCTTTACCGGTGCACACTGACCTGCATAATTTAATTTTTGTTTCACACCCCGCGGACTTAGCAGCGCTCGATGAATTATTCAGCGTATCGTTGCGGTTACGTAGCACCGTAACCGCATCGATTACTTCATTTATACGCTCTTATGCAGCTCGAACTTATTTTCTGAATTACATTTCCCAACTTTCCTCTTTATTAACACCCTTCGACTATTAACATAGAATTTTAATGTATCAAATTATCCCTATCTCAATCTATATAGTTTTGTTCTAGAAATCGATATTTCATTGCTCGATGTGATATGAATTTTCTATAGTATAAAAGAGAAATTTCAAAATCAAACATTTTGAATGAAGATACGAATAAGACTAGAATTTGAAGTTGTAGGAAAATAAATCTATACGTGTACATATACATCTATCGAAGAAACATAATAAGTTACAAATGAGAATAACGACTAGCTAGGAGGACGATCGCGAATCAAGGGAAAATGTAATCCGAAAGCGGCCACTAATTTTCAGGAGATTGCCCCAGCTCGATTTAGCAGGCGATTCAACACCCGCAACTCCGGCATGTGTCTACATTCCCGAATTCTCGCGTGGTATAAAGCAGTAATGTCGACTTCGGGAAGGCAACACAGCGCGTTGCTATGCATACAAAGGTACACGACACACGCATAGAGGCAATTCTCGTTTCACTTCTTGTCCCATCTTCGCATTCCTCAGCCAGTACCTTCGACCTTCGTTTCAGAAGCAAACGTGAAATACACCTCCCTTCTTCTACCCCCCTCATTCTCTCACCTTCTCTCTCTCTCTCTTTCTCAGTATCACTTTAATAGTCCATATAGTAGTCCAAATAACGTTGGTCTGGAGGGAACTAGCACGGTAACATGAGAAAATTGAAGGCGTAACTTGGAAATTGGGCGTATTCCGAGTTCACTGCACACATTTACACTGAGAATTAATGCGCGACTGATCCGACAGCTAGTATCCGCCCGGTACATGCTGGCTATTTGTCCTCTCGAATCCTTCTCTTTCCTTTTTTAGGATTCTTTCGTCTTTTATAAAGTTTTTTCTTTGTCAGTCGTAGAGATCGAAAACATCAGTTGTCTATCGACATCTTCGTATAAAACGTTGTATTTTTGTAAAGAATGTTATACTCAAAATTCATGACACAGATCATTTAAAATTGTTTTTCTATTTTTATAGTTTTCAAAAGAAAAACATAGTCGAGATTCTGGTCACGTGTTCATTATGCCTAACCAAGCTTTATTTTCTCGATCGAGCGAAAAATCAATTATCGGAGGAGATTCTTCTTTTCCCAATTATCTCAGATAATCCACGCTTACTCCCACGAAGGAAATCCCCCGGGCGTTTCTCTCTCTGTTTCCATTTTTGAGAAAATAATGTAAGGAGATAAGAAGGGGAAAAAAGTTGGAAAGGAACACCGCTAACAATACGATTTTCAATAATCCTTCATTCTTCGCCATTATGTCTCTCTTTCGTCCGTGTCGCGAACGAGAATAAAACCACGAGAAAGAAAGGATGGAAGAAAGGAAAAGATGGATTTTCGCTTTGTTTCGCTTTTCAGAAAGTAATACAACGCGATAAGAGGGAGGAAAGACAAAAAGAAAAAGGAGACATTTTTTTTATCGCCTTCACCCTAAACTCATTCTCTGCGCCTGTCACGATCGCGATCAAAAGAGAGAGAGAGAGAGAGAGAGAGAGAGAGAGAGAGAGAGAGAGAGAGAGAGAGAGAGAGAGAGAGAGAGAGAGAGAGAGAGAGAGAGAGAGAGAGGGAAGAACAGAAAAAAGAAAAAACAGATTATGTCACACGGTCGTTATATTAACGACGGTAAAGGTTTTCTCCCCGTTACAAATCGACTGTCCACGTCGTCGTACCCCTTTAAAGTACACACGTGCGTGTAGCAATTAGCGTAAAATCTAGCGTAGCAGTCCACGTGGGACTGCGTGATGCCGTCATACGCACACTCTCAAGTTACTCGTGAGGGTTCGTTCATGAATATTGGCGAATGAACATTCGAGCTTAGAGAAGACCGAGCGTAATACGATTCTTCGAGCGAGAGGAACGCGGATATGCGCACGCACATGGGCGAACGCGTGTGGTTGAATTAAACGATGCGTTAAATTCGTTAAAGTCCGCCGGTCATCGGACCATGCGATCTGTCGTTTGAAACTTTGGCGATAGTTATCACTACCTTTGTTATATCGTATGCACGCACGAGGCGTTTTATCGATAGAGATGTGTCTCTCTCTCTCTCTCTCTCTCTCTCCTTCCCTCTGTATCTTTTTATCCTTCTTATGAGTATTATAAACGTCTATCAACCTCTAGTATTCTTACTTATTTTTCTTTTTTTATCTCAATCATACTTTATTCGTATGAATCTTTTAATTTAATAGGTTCTACATGCACTTTAGAAGTACCAGTTGCACATATTCGATCGCTCGGAGCTCGCTTTTATAGAACATTGTATAAAAGGATTAAAAAGTCAGATAGGTATAAAGTACCTAATAATACAAACGAATGAAAATTAATTAATTAATTTAACGCGAAGAACCACTTGTATAAAAGAAAATCGAAAATGGTTTTTAAAAATTCATCCGAGTTAGTAGAAAAATATTTGAGAAGGTCCTACCGTTAGACAGCAAGTTCACAAATTTTTACTTTCTCTCTTTTCCTCTTTTATTCTTGAATATTCTTTAAATGATAGCTCGTTAGTCTACGTAGAAAAAGTTCCACCTTGTTATATCTCCTATAGGTGTGTGGATAATATATGAAGAAGAAAAAGGGTAAGAAGCAAACGGGAGGAAAAGTAAGGAGAGAGCGGAAGGGGAGGTAAATTTTTGCAGACAATTATAACGTCGGAATGTGTTTCTACGTTTGCACGTGTCTGAAATAGTTTTATAATTAAAAGATGTTTCTTGAAGTTAATTAAACGCTGGACGCCAGCGGGTCAGTCGTACGTTCGTACTATTGCCGACACTCACCAGGCACTCACTGGCACTCGCCAGCATGACGAGCAAAGAATTATTTTTGGGTTAATTGCTCATCTTATACGCGTGCCATTCGTCGGACTTTTACCTTTTGACTTTTTACCGTCTTTCGTACTTTTTTCTTTCTTCATTTTTCTTCCTTCCTCTCTTCCTTTCTTTCTCTCTTTCTTTCTCTTTCCTTTTCATTTAAAGTTGTGGCCAAAACTTAGCCGCACGATGTTTCCATTCCCAAACCGCCGATTGAGATTTTCACGGTAATCGAATCCCATTGGTATTTTCGCGTATTACAAGTTTAACCTCTTCCTACAGCCGGATATCGATTTTTAAGGAAATTCCAACTCGAAAGGAAAAAGGTACGAGTCCGATACGAGTGTTCGTACTGAGCGAAGAAGCTATAGAGGAAAAGATTTTCCTTTTACGAAGATAATTTAAATTCGTCAAAGTTTCGTGGAACAAATTTCGAGAAAAGAAAATGAGAAGAGAAAAGACCAAGTCTTCTTTTTTCTTTTTTTCCTTTTATGGTTCTGATAAAACGTTGCTCATTTAAAAAAAAAAGACATTGAACTATCCGTGTTATCATGGCTGCTATATTTTCTCGAAGAAAGAAAGTATTCGAATATAAGTTTTCACGTAACGCGATGTATAGAGTTTATCAAAAAATTCTCGCTTTATTCGTTTCTCCGCAGGAATGAAAGGTCTTTGCACGATGGAAAGGTCTAACGTTTGCGAATAAGAGAGTTATGTAATCTTCGGCCCTTGTCTTCATCGACGACTCGTCTATTCTTCGTCTCTTCCTAGATTCCAGAGCGATTTTCTTTATTTCACGTTCGATTTAACTTCGGTCCATGTTCTTTGCCGTAACTTTTTCTTTAAAAAAAAAAAAAAAAATAAACAAAATTAAAAAGATAAAAGAATTTCAACAGGAACTTATTAATGTTTAGAAATCTATTACTTAGAATGTCAAATTCTTGAATCGATTCGTTCCACTACAAAACTATCAAAACTACAAATTGGATACAAATTATTTACGCATAAATTTAAAAACACATTAACAAGTATCTCTGTGGCTGTAAGTGTTACTTTGAATCATATAGTCCTGTCGTAACATCGATACACTATTGACATTGCACTTGACGCACCTGCTTGCTGCCTCCTCTTTTATTTCTCTCTCGCTTGCTTCTCTCCCGCTCTTGAATTACCTGCCCTAGCTTCCTCTGTAGACGGACCTTCTACGAAGTATATCCTTTTCATTGGGAGTCGCATTGCGGGCTACACATTGCAGATCCTATGATGCATCCGTTCTCGCGTTTTGTTGTCATGCGAGAAACGCCGCGTCGTAAATCTCAAGTGTGCCGCGACCCCCGTGATTCCGGATCGATATCACGAAATACTCTGTGGTGTTACCCTCCTTTTCTCTACTATCCTTTTTTCCTTTCTATGACTTTCATACGAGAGTAATAGATAAGATTCCATCCTATTCACGGAATATTTATCGATTTGAATGAGCCAGAATTCATAAAGACAAATGAGGAAACAACAAATGAGGAAACAACAAATGAATTATTCATTGTTTTGGATTTAAAAGAATCATATCTAAAGTTTGATAAAATAGAACTGTCAATTATTTGAAATAAATTGGTATGAAATCATTTCCAATAACTTGAAATAGTGTTGTACAAAAACTAAAAACAAAATTATTTTAATACTTTGAACTTGAAGTAACTAGCGTAATACTATATTTACAAGAGAAGGTTCTAAACTTGGAAATTTTGATTTTAATAAAACATTGTGAGCAAGTAGAAAACATCAAGTTATATAAGAGACAATACACAAGACAAGAATAACATACATATGTTAGCTTTATAAATTTACGTTCTTAGTATAGAAACAACTGAAATGTTCCATATCAAATACGTCCAAACTCAATTACGAACTTTGAAATTTTTTTCAAATGACATGTTTATTCTGTGCACAGTTTAACTTTTATTATTCCTGAGTTTATTCAGCATATTTTCGTTAAGTGTATCTTATAACACAGTCGCTATTAATAAAAACTTGTATTTAGAATAACTGCATTTGTATCATAAAAATCAAATCACAAACAAATTAAATTAGAGTTAACTGAGAACAAATTGCAAAAATAATTATAGTGTAAAGAGTAAACGAATACAGTTAACGAATAAATATTGTCCTTCAAAGTTATGAAATTTGTCAAAAGACAGAAGATTCTAAAGAAAAGAAATTATGCTGATTATAGGCATATTGAAGCATATAATAGCTACAATGAGCTATTATTTTTTTCCATTTAACCAAACACGAAGAATATATCGGACTAAACTGTAATAGGTCTTCGCCCAAGCTACGATACATAAGGCTCCAGCTGGCCGATCGTTTGTTTAACGTGGTCTCGTAAAAATAACGATCGTGCACGTACTCGTGAGGTCATTAAAGAGCTTGTGAGTGCAGTATGAGATCTCGGCCGAGCGAAACGTCGCGTTTCGTTTTAACGTGACTGCTGGAGGCGCTCACGAAGGTTGTCTGAATCAGGACTGTCCGGCTGGACCACTGCCGAGTTGAGTTTCTCTTTTACCTCTTTCTTCGTATCTTTTGTGTCTTCTTTCTTTCTCTCTCTCTTTCTCTTTTTCTCTTTCCCTGGTCCGCTTGCTCTCTTGCGTATGTCGGAATTTAAAATCTCGACCACCATTTGGACTACAGCTGGACGAGATAAGGCAACTTTATTGCATCTGGCAATGGCTTCTCGCCGGTAGGCAGATGGCGAAGACCAAGAGGCACCTCGTGGACGCCGCCGTTACCGTAAAATTTGCCATTTCTTCATTGGATCGGCTATTTTAACGACACAGATCGAGAAACCTGATGTAAATTTTAATCGTTCTATATATATACTTTTATTGATTTCTTAATTTTATTGAAAGATAAGTCGAAGGAGCAAGGAATATCGGAAAAGTCTCGGTATTGTCTAAAATTTTATATAAATTATGACTCGAGTTATTCCGTAATTGTTTATATTCTATAAAGATAGGAGAGTTCGAACGTGATGGTTTGTCGACCGATCGTCTCTTCCTTATCGATGATTCGTAGGAAGTAGATGGTAAGAAAACGGCACTGGCATGAGGAGGAGTTATTCCGCTGTAATGCATTCTACTTCCGCAATCTTGGCTAGATGAATCGCGTGCTGAAAAGGTGGTACGCTGGCGCCTACCTACAAACCGGACTAACAGACCCACGCAGACAGTGAGACTATAACGTCGCCTACCTTCCTATCTACAGGTCGATACAAACTTGTTTGTGGCAGATGAACGCAGTGGAGAGGCATGTTCGTGAACTAATTTACTTTTCTTCATTGCACCGCTTTCTAGATGCTTTTTGACGGAGTTTAAAGTGAAATCCTCTGAAAAAATAGCTTGAATTTACTAACTTTACCAGTTACCTCTGACTCTCTGTATCCCTTTCGTATCATTTTTCCAATAAAAAAGGAACTTGGAAAGTACATCCCAAATATAAACTAGAGCCGTGGAACTTCCGAAAGAGGAACTGCAGTCGGGGAGAGCGAGCGCGCGCGCGCGAGAGAGAAAGAGACAGAGAGAGGGTGAGTGTATTTTGTCCGTAATGCATTCCGCTTCCGCAATCTCGAATGGCGTGAGCGTAAGGTGGTACCTATAAACAAGCCGGAGTAGGCCTTTGGTCGTCGGATAGGTACCACGAAGGGAGCGAGTCCGTGTTATAATATATTATGGGCTGTATTGTGGGTGGAAAGAGAAGAGGAAGGAAGAGTAGGTGGTGGCTGGTGGTTAGGGTGCCTTTCGTCGGTCAGTGGAGGTTGGGACTTAAGGGTGGAAGTGTGCCACAAGCCGTTACAGATAACATCTCATTGTCACAGTACAGGGCGCGAATAAATCACGTGCCACTGACGACGGCGTATTCTTGCAGGTGAAGAAGGGGTGGGGATAGGAGGATGCAGGTACAAGAACTGTACTGTAGGGGTAAAAGTATAGGAGGCAGCGACTGGCTAGCGTCGACTAACGTCCACTGCTTCGGGCTTTGTAAATGAGGGAATAACAATTGCAGGATGGTCGATGCTGAAAGAGCAAAGGTGTTGGATGAATACGAGGCTTAGCCCAGTCGTGTTCGCTGGCCAAATTCATCGTAATTACGGCGTTCCCCATGATTTCCGCAAAGCTGTTTCCTTGTATTATAATGTACCGCGTTGCCCCGAAGCTACCCATGCGTTTACCCTTCTCTTTGTATCTCCATCTTCTATTTTTCTCTCATACACAAGTATACACCCGTAAATACGTATAGGTATACATACGTATATATACTTTATACCTAGTTTCTATCGTTACTTTGAACTATACCGTTTGCAAGCCATTTAGAGGCTTCTGCAACGACAGTCCATGCTATTTCGAAGCCCTCACTGGCATGACTCTTACGAGTACGATAACAAGCATCAAAGACTAGGGTGTTTATCCAGTGAATTAATGATGTAACAAAGCAATGAGACCGATTGGCTGGCATGCACCTTCCTATATATTCTTCCAATAGACTTTGATCGACTTCAATGAATATAGAGAAAGCTAGTAGAAAGAAAAGTAAAATTCTCTTGATTATTTAGTTTCATCTTCTTTCAAATATTATAAGTATAATTGACAATAATTTGCATTTCACCAATTCAATTATATTTTTTTTATAGGATTTGTGCAGATCGGCAGATGCACCGTGAATTATTTGAAATGCGGCAGACATGTTTGAAAAATGTCGATGCGACGATACGGTTTTTAATTTTTTCCGCCAAGCGAAACAGGATTTGGATACGAAGCATCAAAAATCTTTTATTTTCGACACTTCTCCATCAACATTTTCCATCAACAATATACTCATCGACTAAAATCGATGAGTATAGGATTTTTAATTATTTTAAAAGTTATCATTTTGCGGTTGATTAGAAGATGAGATTAATGTTCCATTAATTATCATTAGATAGATCAGTTTAAATGTTTTTTTTCAGCATCTTTTTTATGGATAAGGTGTGTCTTGTTGCTCGTAACAATATTTAGGCACAATTTGAAAAATTTGTCATCAGGACATGTTGGAAATTCGTATTTTGCAAAAATATAACCATTTTTTGTATTCTGTATAAAAATGAGGCACGTATTATTCATTTCTCTACATTACTTTTTCTCTTCCTTTTCTTTTTCTCTTTTTCCGTTTTTTCTTTCTTTCAGACAATTTTCTCCGTGACACAACGATACACGACAGGACGATAAAAATTCTAACATGGTTTTCTTATGCAAGTGGCAAGAGCAGTATTTAGATGATTCCTTTGGTAACTCCTGGAAATAACTCGTTAAAATTAAAGGAGCACCGATCGATAGATCTAATAGATTTGCAAAGTCTATTCTTTTGAGTCCGTGAAAGCAGTAATTGGAGCGGCGATTAAATTGTTTCTAAATGAAAGGCTCGTTTATTGACGTACATATTTCGCGTTTTAGAAAAGTTATGAGAGATAAAACAAGTTGACATTTTCGATAGTTTATCCTCTCCTTGGAAAGGATTCTCCTTTGAAAATTTTCTTCTGTGAAAGGATATATCCTCGATAATTGAAGTCATAGCAAGGAACGATAATTATCTTCTTGTAGAAATAATTTTCCAAAACTTACTTGGAAACAAATACACGCACACATACGGACACATATATTTTGCAGAGAAATATCATAATCTTTTTCTAAGCTTTGCGTATATTACGATTTTCGTAGCAAACGAAAAGCCTCGAGGCTTTAATTAAGCACTCCTTTATAATTGCGTTCTATCGTCATTGAAAATGATTACTCGCGAGTTCAATGCGAAGGGATGTTAAACGAAAATGAAATACGGATGAGATGCTTCAAGGATAAAATCATTTTGTGATGATAACGAAAAAGAAAGAATCCAAGTACGTATCATTAATGTTATATTTGTTTTATTTGTATGTATTTTTATATCTTTTTTTCTTTCACTAGTGTTGCTTATTATATGATACCGAATGAGAATATGAGAAATTGTAGAAAATTATAAAAACATGTGCATAAAGTTTATAGAGTAGCTACTTATGAGTTTTTCGCGTTATTATATTTATATTTTTGCCTTCTAACTTTATAACACATAATAAGAAAAAACTTAATTTGATTCTACTTTAATCCCCTTTTTTTTAATGAAGTTATTGATATGTTCAAGGTGTTCATTTAGTTTTAAACGATTGTTCAGATGAAAACAAGTAAAACGTTTTGTTTTATCGAAAAGAGAATAAGAAGCGGGTGAAAAAAATAAGAAGTGCTTGAAATTATTTCGAGTATCAATTTTATTATGAAGAAGTCATGATTCGTAATTTTAGTAGTGTTTTCCACGACTAAAATCGCTAACAGTACTTTTGTATGTGCGTTTAATGTAGATAGGTACTTCCGTAAATACACGTATACCGAGAAACAATTCGCATATTCCAGATAATATTCTATACACATAGGACATATACGTACCTATGTGATCTCGGTAAACACGCGTTACCCTTTTTGCGGTTTACCGCTCGTAACTGCCGTTACTTGCGGTTATATGCAAATTATTTCAACGTTTAACGACGACATAAGAAAGTTCCGATAATATTATATGAAACGAGATGAGGTCTAATGGAGAGAGCTTTTGCACACAATAGGTAATTATATAATATCGAGGAAAGAAAAAAATATAATATTTATTCTTTTATATTTGAGTATATATTAATCCTTGCGAGACTTGCGTTTTTACGAAATAATGAGAATACAATGGAATATCATTTACATAAATTCACGCAGTCGTGGCCCCCCCTTGGTGGCACTTTGTGACATCGCTGACTATTTTCGAGCCTTATACGGTTTCTACAAAACGGAGCATTTCACCGGCTGTCACTTTGATATCTGTGACCTCGTTCCTACCGTTCACTTACCGAGGCACGTTTTAGTTGATAACAAAGTTCTCATATTTACGTATTTCACTGTAATAATGCAAAAGAACTGCGTGTTTTTTAATTTGCCTCACAGAAAACGATGTGATAGGAAAATGAATGTGTTGAAATGATCAAAGAAGAAAAAAAATACTGAAAGTATCTTCAGTTTTTAATTACATTCTTCTGTAATAAATATACTCGTATTTTTTATTATAACATTGTGTATATGTCTCGTATATTTATAAAAGTACAATTATTTATTACAAATGGAAAAAGTCCGTTCGATCTGTATTCTTTCTTGTTCTGTTGTAATTGTAATCATGATAGCGATAATAATAGACAATAATAAAACTAATAATAATAATATAAAATGTATGGTACGATAAGTTCTAGTATGTTCGATGGAGAGTACAACAATTTTTCATAAGATTTTCGTCAATAAGAAAATGCCTGCGGTTAGAAATCGGTTTTCTAAAGAAGTTTTAGGCTGTTTACGGTGTTCGACAAATTCGATAACAATGATGCGTGAATAACAAAGGATACGGTCTGAAAACTCGTAAGATGTCGTAAAAAGCTTTCTTGTGGACTATAATGCAACGAAAAATATTCCTCCTCTTCGTGTAAGCAAAGTTTCGTCTGGAATGCGTTTCTCTTGATAAGTATTTTTTATGCAAATCGTTGAACCTTTTTAAACATTCGTATTAGAATTTTTCAATTTTCGTGATAACTTTATATAGAAGAAATAGGAAAATAAATTTGAACTAACATTTGAATGATTATATTTGAGGAAATATTAAAATTTAGAAAAGACTTGACAGTTTATTGTCAATCCTTACAAAGAAATGATTTTTTTGAAATGATATGAAAAGTAAATAAGAAGCTTACAAATATGCAGAATATAAAAAAGTTTTTTCAAAAGGAGACATGTGTAATAGTTTAAATTATTAAAAAAATTATTAATTATTTACTAAACATTTTTTAATTTTCAATATAATACTACGTATGATATAATAGATCGAGTTTTTTCAGAATATCTTTTAATAAAGATAGTAGTGATAACAATAAGATTCGTAAATATCGAAATTCGTGAGAAAAGAAACTCTGGTATTTTTCGTTGTTCTCCGTATCTATAAAATGCAAAACGTCGAAGAAGAAGAGATGCGTAATGCTCTTTTAAAGCGGCGTCACACCTAAGCAGATTTCGCGTGATATATCGTTTTAATTTTCATACGCTGACGACTGCCGCGGGCAAACGTCTATTGCCGCAAGATTGATTTACAGTCGCGACCTGTGCGAGCCTTACATAAGTTCGTACATGTACGTACATAACATACATACATATATATAATACGTGTGCACTATATATGATGCTGCCTATAGATGTTACCTACCTAGCAAAGCAAGTGCATTTACGATCTATGTATCACGACTTTGTGCGATAACGAATAATAAAAATTTCTTTTTTTCTCTTTTTCCATTTGATAATTATTCTCATTAACTTTATTCGTTCCATTCCAGTAAGTTATATGTAAATTATTTATCATTATATGCTTAATTAATATAGATAAAAAGAAAAATAGAAAAAAGGTATTCAAAGAGAACTACTAAATAGCAAAGGGAAACAGAAATACGGTATCTCATTATAATTTCTCATAAAATTTGGTTCGAACGAAATATCGTTGTATTATCGAAGAGGCATTATTTTTCAAAAGTAAAATTATGTCGCTTTTTGAAACGATGATAGTAGCAGAGTATTAATTACAAAATGCGAAATACGTAATAATACTATTTTACCGAATTTTGAGTTTTCCTTGCGTTTTACTGTATGCCGGAATAGTACATCGAAAAATTCTGAGAAAACATTTATGAATACCGAACCGGGAAATCTAAAGATTTAACTCTGCATCGAGTATTTTATTAATAGTTTTCCATATAGTAGCAGCAGTTAAAACCAACGTCGTTACGTTGCGGTCATGTCCGTCGGGATTCGTCTTCGATTTCGTGTTCGATGATAGTATCCTGTCTCCAAATCGTTTTCAATCATTCTGTGGTTTACCCTTTCAGGAATCTATAAAAAATGGAATCTCCGAGTGACCTTTATATAAATCGATAGATTTATATAAATCGGACTATCCTTAAGTCTTGGCTTTCTGGCATGATTTGAGAATTCTTTCTTTTTTATTAGAAAATTGAATAACACTTCAGAAATTATTTTTATCAGAGTATTTTATGGTAAGAACATTTTAAAAGTTGATTATGATTATATAATGTTGATGGGTGGATCGATTGTAAATTGGTTGCAAATGATTTCTAAAAATACTAAGGAGTTATTTTTCAGTTAGTATATTAATTTATCTTCACATTTTAAATATCTCATTTTTTATTCGTATTTTTTTTTATTTTTGGTAGATATTATTAACATGGAATAGATATCTTCTATTAAAATTTCTTTTCGGGTCGAATCGATAATAATATCTTTGTGCCTGTTTTATGTTTATCGTTGCATCCGTCGATTTCACGTATCAGATTAATGTCCGACATGGATTGATAAATCTTGGACTTTCATTTAAAGAGACAAAAGGGAAGAAGCGAATAAGAATTATTCTGTCAGGAAGTACAACATAACAAAGGAATTTATGTACTGTTAGATTATCAAGATTATAGTTTCATGTGTAAATAACCCATTCGTATAAATTTAAATGTCTTTTATTTTATAACATTTTTATCTAATATCAAATGTTATTATAGTTATATATATTATATATATATATAATTATAATTACATTAATAATAACTTTAGAAATTATTGGAATATGAATACAGATATACAGGTATGCAGGATACAAATATGCACGAATATGTAGTTTTCGTATTTCCGTTAAAATGGCATATAATCTTTCTCAATCTTGTCTGAGAGATTTAAAATAATACGAAATACGATTAAGAAATATTTCTAGTTACTTTAAACGAATACTACAAAAATTTCATATTTCATTATATTTACGATACGATCGAAATTATAAAAAATCGAAAATTTAACGTAAACAAACAATCGGAACTCCGAATCCTACATAATATCAAGTTTTAGCTTAGAAAGTGCATCGTTGCTTTGTTTAACATTGAGTAATACGCCCGTATATTTCTTGCATACTCAAGTTCATCATTTTTTACTCTCTTTCATTGTCTTCCTCTCTCGTTCTCGCTCAGTCTCTTGGCTTGACTCAATACGGATTTGTACTACTTCATTTCTCGAAGCTTGCACGTGACACACGAGAGAGCAACAAGGGAGAAATTCATTGCTTACTCTCTACTTCTCTGCAATTCGTCGAATCGCACGTCTCTTATATACAAATATAATCTTACATAAAAGATGCGCTAGTCATATGTTACTCGAACGACTCTGCAAGTTGCTTTCTTTCTTTCATTCTTTCTTGTTTCTTTTTATTTTATTTTCTAATAACTATGAAATTTCTTTTCCATCGTTGTAACGAACAATTCGTAGGATTGCCTTCCAAGTCTTGAGAAACTTTGTTATTCGTTCCTTTAAACGTTTTATGTAACTCGGTGAACGTGAAATTTCGCGACAAGATTTCTCTCCCGTGTAAACTCCGCCGTCATATTCGTCTTAAAGTTCTTCAGCATTCAGCGGTCACGTTTGTTAAGTCGCCGAAGAAGTTTCTTCTTCGGTCAAAGCTCCAAGAAGAGTGAATCGCGTGTCTATCGTAACGAGGTGCTCGCGAAAGCTACCTTCGAGTTTACCGTGGATTGGCTCCGATCTCTTTTCACAGATCCAACAGTCTGTTTGCTACATAGGTTATCAAAGAGATCTGGTAAAAGAGAACTTCTTGAGAGCGTGTAAAGGACCCAACGAGACGCTGAGCTTGACGTCGAGTGGGAAATAAAGAGGTACTTGAATGCTAACTTGTTTCCGATTTGTGTCTCAAAACTGGCTGAAAGTGCAGAATTTTATTAACTTAGGTATTCTCAACGCGTAACAAGTAAGAAACATTTTGTTTACTAATTTGTTACATATTATCTATATACTTTTTTCAGTTCAAATAACGACAATGTTCGATAATTCATTTTTATCGGCAATGTTAAAACGTCATACGCCTTTATTATATTTTTTTACGTATTTTTCACACGTATCTCTCTTTCTCTCTTTCTCACTTTTTCTCTCTTTATAATATTTAATACATAACAAGGCAAGATGTATGTAAAAGAAAAATATATGTTGCTGGATCGTTAAATCATGTTAGCTCGAGCTTCGTTGAATCACAGAATGTCGGCAAATGAGCAAACCCGTGTACTACCTTGAATGCCAATGCAACGCCCGTTGAATATAGCAAAAATTTCAGTTACCTTAGCTACCTACACATTTTAGCGATATCCCACTATATTTTCTGCAATATTTACCTTGACATGCACATTAAAACATTTTTAGCTAGGTCCGTTTTTATCGCGCAGTCGTTATCCCATAAAATTAAATCTTATCATAGATGCGTGATCTTCTATATTATCCTTCTACTTGTCTTTGCAGCAATAAATCTAGCTTAAATAATTATATAATTTTAATTATGTGTCATCTAACTTTAGGGTCTTTCGAATTTGTTTCGATTCCATTTCCATGTTTGAATATGATTAATAATAATGAAAATAATTTCCTGCAAAGTTGAAAATGAATTTTTTTGAAGTGATCAAATTTTATTTTGAAACTATATATTTTAGATTCTTTTTTAAGATTTACATTATAATTTATTACAATAATGCAAGATGATATGATGAAACGTCGTATAAACTGATCATTATATACGAAAAAGATTTCAATAGGTATATGATTATTAATTTATCACTTATATTTTGTTTATTTGTATTTGCTATGGATAAGATTATTCTTTCCAATGATCTTTATTTAAAATCTGTGTGACTTTTCGTTGGTGAGACATTCGCATTTATAGATCACTGAATCGATCCTATTTATTATGTACAATGCTGACCAATCTGAAGTCACGACGATTCTGAGAATTATTATAGGTCAACAGTGACTATAGATACATGTGGCTTGATGCCGAGTACGTCAGTACTAAGCAAAACAGTTTTTTTACAACTGTCTCGACTAAGTCAGCGATTCCAAGAATTTATGTAGGTTAGCAATGCAAATATACAAGTAAGACATGCCAAATATAGGAAGTTAATGAAATAGAAGAGGAAATTAATTTTTTGCCAAGGTTACTTTATGAATTATATTTTAAAAATGAATTAAATTTTATTACTACTGAATTATATAATAAGGGATTATAAATAAGGTTCCAAGGAATTATATAAGTAAATTTATCGATATGTTTTCATATTCTTATTGAAAGTACCCTTAAAATTGATATTTTCGATAGTTTTTAAAACGACAATTTTAAATAATGAAATTTAGAAGATCACTTAGGGAGTGGAACAGAGAGAGAGAGAGAGAGAGAGAGAGAGAGAGAGAGAGAGAGAGAGAGAATGAATGAATCTACTTTAGATGTTAATTGAAATTAATTGCCTAAAAATGTTCGAACAGGTTAAAATCGGTCGATCATGCGAGTAAAGTCACTATTAGAACTTATTAGAGCTTACATATTCAATTTCACAATGAATTCTTGAATAAAGCTGATAATCTTTATAGGTAATAGAGTAGTTAATTGCAGTAGAGATGTAAGTCAATTTGTCTTCGATTTATAGTAACATATGTGGCAAGAAGAACGTTATACTTGTAGAAACTGCTACTATTAATGAACTCATTAAAGTCATTTAAGGGAAAAAGTAGAGCAACGAAGCAGAGTAAAGAAAAGGACATGAAATAAGAAAAAAAGTCAAACGCAGAAAGTTAAATCGATCGTAAGGATTGAAACGATTCGTCGTCCGGGACAACCAGGATTCAATCAAGGATCACTAACCGGTGTGGGTGGGAAAGGAAATAAAAGTTATCTATGCGCGAGTAGGAAGTTGAAAAGGGTTTGGCGAGCGTGTGAACGACAACGGGGTCACGCAAGCAGCAAAGGAACGGGAGGAGCTCGCGCTTCGTGGTACAAATGACTCCTTCTCTCCCTTCTTCTCGTCTCTCGCGTATACGGTCAGAGTATTCTACAGAGATAGAGAGAGAGAGAGAGAGAGAGAGAGAGAGAGAGAGAGAGAGAGAGAGAGAGAGAGAGAGAGAGAGAGAGAGAGAGAGAGAGAGAGAGAGAGAGAGAGAGAGAGAGAGAGAAAGCGGGAGAGGGTTGTTCGTCGTAAAGCCTCGTTTCAACCCTTCTCCTCTTTCACTCTTCCCAACAGCGACTCCCTTCGACTCCTCTAATCTCTCAGGCACGATCTCACGTCGACAATCTCCTACGATCGTAATTTGATATTATCCGAGGTAAATCAATGCTGGCTACTTCATATATATGTACATATATTCATATATAGATTGACTGAATCTATTAATATTTTAATTTCAAGTAACTGTCTGTTGATTTTTGAAAAAATTGTTTAGTTTGTATGTTGACTGAAAAAGTATGTTAAAATTATCAAATTTTTTAGTGTTTGATAATAAAAGATCTACTACGTTGTCTGTCGAGAAAAAATGATTTAAAATTTCAGGTGATAATAATGACAATTATTGACTCAATTTGTACACACACACACACATATACATTTTTGTTTCCTCCATCTACTTGTCTTTTTTTTTTGGTAACCATCATCGGACTGAAACAACGGCACGTCACAAATATACGCGAATATATGTGATCGCCACACTAGTGTGCAAAGGAGTAAAGGGATACGAACGCGTAAAGAAACGCGTTCTGTACATGGCTGAATTCGATCGATAATGCATTGAAATTTATGGAGCCGTGAAACGTTTGGAGAGTCGCTACGATGGTCTCTCTCTCTCTCTCTCTCTCTCTCTCTCCCTCTCTCTCTCTCATACATTTTCACTCTCTCTTTCACTCTATCCCCTTCTATACGTGAGTTTTCCTGCGCGTCGATATCGCTCTCAAATAACGTCCAAATTCTCGTTGGATAGATCGCTTTTGAAAAACTTTGTTGTTCGTCTCTTTGATTGACCTGACTTTTTTCTCTTTGTTTTTTCTTTCTTTTTCTTTTCTAATCTCTCTCTCTCTCTCTCTCTCTCTCTCTCTCTCTCTCTCTCTCTCTCTCTCTCTTTCTCTGTCTGTCTGTCTTTCATTCTCTATATCCATCTTTCATTTTCTTTTTTTCTAAATCTTCTTCTTCTTTTAGCTTCTTAATCCATCTCTTTCTTTGTCATCCCCTTTTGTTACGTTCGCTAGTTTCGTACGAAGAGTTTCGTACAAATTGACAAAAAGGATGAAGTAAAACTCGCGCATATGGCGATCATATCGATTCTCTTCCCTTAAATGCACTGATTGTGAGTGATATGTATTATACATCTCTTTGAGTATGCTGAACTCTATTTTATTTCTTCTTTTCTGTTTTTATCATTCACGGTTTATAAACTTAAACAGAATTCGGAAATTGATTCTTCTTAATTCTTATTTTTATTATAATTCTAAATAAAATTTTAGGATTCAATTTTATAGATTTTCAACTTTTCTTGGTCAATCTTATAAAATATTAGCTATAAATATTTTGATATGCAAAATGCGTATATTTATCTTGATTATGGTATTTATTTAGAATCTCATCTCAGGCGAAAAATTCGTAAGAAGGCTAATCTGTATAAATGCTTGCAAGCTTTAATGCAACTGGTGGAAGCGGTTCTATTAAAATGGTTCTTTATTTAGCTGTCGATCAAAAATGTCGACTTTTTCTCGAACGTGTACGACACGTTGGCTGTAATTAAAAGTGAACGATCGTTACATCGAGTATAGTGTATATGCATGTGTGAATGCATGCATAAATGAATACATATATAGAGGTATATAGGGTATATCGTAAAAGATTTTATTATGGATTTCAACATGATAGTTGATCGAAAATATGCTCAAACCATCGTCATTGCTTAGTTCATAATAGTTCCATATTATCCGAACATCCTGTTTTCTTAGCACGAAATAATATACGATGCATTAATTATGATATAAATAACCGACATATCAATTAGAAACTTTTGAATGTTGAATTTTTTTGTATAGCCTTATTTTTTAATTTGTTGAATTCGTTGAAGAGAATACACAGGCGAAATAGAAAGTGAGGAGAAGAGTAGAAATAAGTGGGGTAAAAAAGAGATTTGTTACTATTAGTAGCATGATAGAAAGTTACTAGCATTATTAATGTCAATTATCTCATTTATAAATTGATTCGAAAGTGAAGTATAATCTTACATTTTTTTCGTTTTCCATTAATCACGATGTTTCATTTTTATTTGTTTTTCCTATTGCAAAAACGTAAATATTCCATTTAGAGTTCTCTGCATAGAAATATAGTTCATGAAACTTCAAATTTATAAATATCTTTTTCAATCAATTTGTTCTATTTTTTTTTCTCTATTTTCTTCTCCTATCCGATACGCTGAGTTCGAGGTAAGTTTAAGCGACGAGCGATCGATCACGTCACCGAGAAACTAAGATCGCAACTCATCCTATAATTATCGGCCTGCAATGTCGATGATATCAAGGTATAAATTGACGAAGAAAAGATAAGAGGAAGAAAAGGAAGATACGGTGTGTAGGAAGATAAAGAAGAAAGACGAGGAGAAAAGGGAAAAGAAGAGAAAGAAGGAAGAAGAGAAAAAAGGAAAATAAAGAGGAAGCGACAGAAATGACAGAAACTTTCGACGCGCTATATCAACATTATCAAACCCCGTTGCTTCCTCACCCAATCCCTCCACTCCTCTTCCTCTGGCTCGTTTTGCATTCTATAAGAAAATTGATTACTCGTCTTATCAGTTTTCAAGGTGTAAGTATGGAACTTCATTTCAACGTCTATCAGCGCGTCCAACTTTCGTTAGATCGTATATAACTGCAGTTCATCCGAAAGCGGTTTTGCATAATACGATATTAACCTTGATATTTTATACTCGTCCGTGTTGAGTGGCTCCTTCGAGTTCCCAAACGTTATGGATCTTGCAAGCTAGACAGCCACGAGTCGCGGTTTAGATGGTGGGTTCTCGTTCCTTCGGGCAATTTAGTAAAGCGAGATGTCTCGTTTCTTTGTCTCTGTCTTTGAGGACCAAGCGAACGATGGAAATTAGCACCAACGTTTTGAATATTTTATTCCTTTACGTAGTAATATTTTAAGGATTTTAAGGATTGCAATTTGGATACAATAGCGAAATTTTTATACTTGAAGAATATTTGAAAATATTCGATCGATAAACAATACTTTTTAATGAATTAAAAATCTTCAAGAACTGTTTAATGAGGATCGATAGATTGGTGACAATCGTAAAATCGGAGTAGTTATGTTCGAAAAAAGATAAAAAAATTAAAGTAATATGGGAAGAGTAGATGAAAAGAAAAAGAGCATCCTTGATGATGACGCTTGAGATACTCTCGGAATGTTCTGTCGAGATGGAGCGATGACGCGTGCACGGGACGATGGGCAAATTCAATGCCATTATGGCAACGCTTGTCGTGTACTCTCACACAGATCTACATACACACCTAAACATGCACAGATCACACACGTAGACCTCAGGCGGCACAGTATGGCTGAATCCGCCTACAAAACGCGATCTACTACGCGCCGCAGGCGTCTCATTAAACGGAATGCATATTTATGGAGACACAACGCACATATACGTGTTGGATTCGCCAACAGGAGGAGAAGAGTGTATATATATGTGTGTGAGAGGAAGGATTGTGGGTGGTTAGGACGAAGGGAAAAAAGGCGACAGTGCACTCTCGACGTGTCTGGCTGTTCCGTCAGGCGTCACAAATCTCAATGGCGTATTCTATGACCCGATTGCCGGTGCACGCCTTTTGGTTTTCACCCTCCAACAACAGCAAGTACAACTTTCTTTTTCCTCTCGTTCTCTTTCTCTCTTTTTCCTTCTGTCTCTCTTTTCTCCCTCCCTCTCTCTCTCCCTCCCTCTCTCTCTCTCTCTCTCTTCCTCTCTTCCTCTCTTCCTCTCATTCCAATTGGTTTTTTCTTTTTTAACTTCTTAATCCATTCCATTATTGCTTTTTTGTTCTTCATTCCTCCGTTATTTTTACGTTGATTAACCGACATAATCTCGGCATTACAAACTCCTCGACTTTGTACCGATATAAAAACCTTTCTTTAAATTTTTCTTAGGTCAAACGTCGCAGCTTTTTGGGAATTGAACCTTTTAAAGATGAGCTACTATTCTATTCTTATGTTACATCAGCGTACGTTTATTTTAAGAATTTTTCTAGTTAATTATATTTATATTTAAAGGTCATGAGATCATAAAGAAGTTAGTTTATGCAATATTACCAAAGTAATTAAATAAACTTCAAAAATAACCTTTTGTAAATTAAGTATGTAGAAATAAAAATCTAGTACTCTTTGAGACATTTCGTAAACATGTCCGATAACATGAGATATAGCGATTTTATAGTCGAACGTTGTAAACTTCATAAACTTTGTTCTATGTATAAGCAATGTTGGAAAGCATTAGGGACAGATGCATTAGGTTATGTCCCAACTAATGGTTTAGGTTGACTACAGTTATAGCTTTCTAGGCAAATCACGAAACGATTATTCGTAGTATTCCGAACTCTACCGCTGACATTTCTAATATCAAAATCGTTTACATCTAGTCATCAAGTCTATTAAAGAAGATTTTGTTCAAAATAATAAATCACTTAGTTTTTATATATTGCCATATAATATTTAAGAATCGTTAGGTATCACAACTAAATGTAATAATTATTAATATAATAAATTTGATAATCGAGAGTAGAACAATTGATATAATTACAATCTTCATTACAGTAATTTTCGAGTTATAATATACTACTTGGATTGTTATTACCTGTCTTGACATCGACGTACCATTTCGCCTAATCAAGTTTTTACTAATTGTAATCACATTTGCTACAAGATTTCTACACTGACTCAATTAGCTGAAGGTCGTTAGACGAGAAATATACTTAATTTACGACCGCCGCCGCCCATTAATCCTACGAATTGATCCCGACAAACTCTCTTCGACAAGTAAGACACGTTGACGTGAATATTTTGGTCTTTCTGACATCGACAATCGATGTTCGTCTTATGTACCTGATAATAATTTATTTCTGTCCAATCAACAATCGAAATCTTTAAATATATTGAATTGATTCGTTTATATTTTAGATAGAATTGCTACTCGCCTTTTTTTTTAATATCTGTTTCATTATCGATGTTATTAATGATGATTAAAGTTTGATACATTATAATTACATGAAAATGAACATAAAAATTGCAAACAGCAAGTAATACGAATTTATTAATTATTTCTATATCTATAATTCACTTTTCTCAGCGTATTTCCATTTAATTTTAAACTTTTATCGAGTTTATTGTTCAAAAATGAAATTAAAAATATGTTTCTATGTTGCATTTATTTATCTCTGTAATGAAATTATACTTTGTCGGTAAGATTCATTCGAACATCGATTTGCTTCGTATGTCGTATTCTTGGAAAGATCTTTCGATCAAATCAGAAGCAATTTATTCGTCATCTTGTTTCTTCCACGGCAAACCTAACTTCGCCTATAAAGTACCGAAGCATCGTCCCATCTATGGGAAGGTAGAAAAAGTTTGTTATCGTCGATTCATCGTTTTTCCATGCACATGCATCAATGTAAATGGTTCTCTGTATAAGCGCCGTTAATTCGCTTACGTTCTATTTGGTTCGGCAGAAAGGTAATTATTTTCATTCGAAGCGGAAAGTACCTAACGAAGCGACTCTCCTCGTGCAGCTCGCGTCGAATGTTCTGGATTTCGATGTCTGCTTTGAGTCACTAACTAGAACCATTTGACAGGTCCCAAAACACAAAGGCAGCCGTCCAGTCACTTTCCGCCATTCGCCGTTTATTATCGATTATTAGAGTAACTCAAAAGTCCGATATAATTAACAATCAGAGCACATGAATTTTACGTAGAATTTTAATTACTCATTCTACTTTACTCGTGTCACCCTTCCTCTTCCCTAATCCTTTTTTCTTCATTGTAATTTTCATTATAATTTTTTTTTATAATTATATTTTCATTATTTCATAAAAGTATAATATGAATTCCGGTGGTGAACGGAACATCGCCGTAGGGAATAATGTACGCAGGGGATTAACAATGAAATACGAAACGTCGAGGAATATCTACGGCTTTTCCTAAAGTTCAATCACGATTCCGCGTAGCGATAACCCAAAATTCAAAACTACGATATATGTGATATTAACGAGAAAAATATTTTTGATCGGAACACGTATCATCAAATCAGTTTTAATTAATTATCGTATACTAACGATGAATTTACGTTTGTGACTCAACAGAAAATTAAAAAGAATATGAAAAGAAGAACGTCACGAAGCGTTAAAAGTAACAAATCAGGAGATTGATATGATTCTTAAGAACGAAATTGTGGCGTTCGTGTAAGCCTTCATTTACAAGAATGAGTCGCGTCATAAAGACAATTCAATATTGATTAGAACTGGGCTTGACTTTGTCGATTGCGGCTCGACAGTTATTTCCGGATGAATTAACCGTTGAAGGAAAGACGAGTAAGAGAAACGACTAGGAAGCTCGTTATTCTCTACTTCGACGTGTCTGGGTTAAGCCTTTCGGGAATCAGAACGGACAGGGTGAAACAGATTGAAACTCCGTGGACGTAGAACGGACTTGTCCCCTGAGCTCGACCACCCAACCACCCACGATCTTCTCACGGTACAACTTTTACGTATTTATTTCTATTCGTCCTCTCTCTCTCTCTCTCTCTCTCTCTCTCTCTCTCTCTCTCTCTCTCTCTCTCTCTTTCTCACTGTCTCACTTTTATTAGGTTTGTTCTTCTTTCTTTCTCTTTTTATCTCGTACTCTTTCTCTTTTTCTCTCTGATTCCCTCCCTCTTCGCGTGAACTTTTATGTGCCAGAAATTACGGGGAAAGTTTTAATCACATGGCTGCATTAGTTATGTGACTCGTTACAATGGTAACATGCGTGCTAGATTATGTGCGAAATCTGTCACAACGAGCCAACTTTACACCCTAACGTTATCTTCAAATGCAAATATGTTATACATTTTAGTGGATATACGTGAAATTTCATTGTTTTATTAATTATACTATCAAAAGTTTATTTTTGGACAACCATTAAAATCTATCCGGTCTTCTAGTTATATATTTCTTGTTGTAATCAGGATCTTTGACCTATGATTCGAAACAAATGATCTGAATGTAAACCAGCACGTTATTAACGATTCCAATCGGAATGGGAAAGCTGTTCGTAGAATTAAATTATATGTCATTGGAAAAGGAGAGAAAGGAGAGAATAATGAAAATCATTTCCTGAATTCTATTATTAAGTGAAAAGCTTCCGCCGAAAATTAAATGCGATTTACTGCGACCATGGTCCTTATTTACAGCACGAAAAACGAGGTAAAACTGCCATCCACGAGAATCGCTAAATCTCTAAGCCTCTTACCGAGCTGCTGAAACAACTTATTTTAACGTTTCTCGGCTCCTCTTCCATGGCTTACCTGTCGTGAAATTATCTCTGTCCTCTTATGAGATATCGCCGATGATATTGCAGTTGACGTTTCGCAGAAAATCCCAGACAAGCGTTTTCTTGTCTTTTTTTTTCTTTTCTTTTTTTATTCCGAGTCCTTTCCTTGGAAGGACATTAAATCCGAAAAATGTTAAATCCGACAGGAGATTATGGCACAATAATTTGTGAACTACTTTGTTTTACAGTTCTTAATATTTATAATGTTGTTCTTTGCACATTCTCTCGATATAAATTTATCGTTTCAATAATTGTTTGCAATTAATATAAAGTGATAAGGAATAAGAAAATTTGATAAAAGAGTAGGATTGATGAAAATTCAATCTTACTTCTACGGATCTATCATCCAGATTGATAATTGACATATGGATCGTGATAGAACCAATAGATATACTGTATACGTATAAACATATACATGTAACAGCGAGCAATCGAAATCGGTGTTGACGAGAAAAGTCTCGACTGCGTGCACCATTAAACATATCGTTCGCGACATCGGTCGCGGCGACGACGACGATAGTGGTGGCGGCTAGCAGCGTGGCTTGCACCCTGAAATGGCGTCGTTCCGAGAAGCAGTCAGAAATCGTCGAGTAATATCGGCAGAAGCATTAGTGTGTTTGGCAGGGTAGAAAAGACGGTGGCATGCCGTGGGTAATACAAGCGTCATGCGATGCCACACGCGACCACAAAAATCTCGTGCGAGTCCATTCTCCTTCTCTTTCTCTTTCTTCACGTGTATACGCATGTACTAAGCTTTTTGCGTGTATCTGTGCGGGTGTATGAGGAACGTACATGGCTGTGAATTGCAGTTTGCTAAGAGAAGAGAAAGAGGAGTGGTCCTCCCATCATAGCCGTGCCGCTTGCGTTCACGCGAACCTTCTCTTTCTTTCCCTATTGCACCCTTAGCGTGAAGCCCGAGAAAGGTCGTTTCGTCGCAAATCATAGGTGTCGCGACGACCGTACGCCATGATCTGGCCAACGATTTCTTTGTAAACCACCGTCGTCGCCACGAAGGCTCATTATGCGTCCGTTATGCCTCGGACCAAGAGTACACAGCGTTACGTTTTATTTTTAGAATGCTCCATGCTCTTACAATTTTCGAGTTTCGATCCCTTTTCTCCTTCTGTACTTTTTCTTGGTAAATTAATACAACAACGTGGTAATCCTACTATATTCCCATAACAAGGCTAATTTCGTGGTTCAAACGTATGTACCGATGTTTTGAATTTATCAAATCATTCATTTAGTCCAAAATCTGTAGCATGTATTTTCTAAATTTTCGTATATAATAATATATGTATAGGAATCATGAAGACAATATGTATGTCTCCAGAAATCAAGAAATTTGTTTATTTTTAGATCGGTAATTCAGATAGATATTTTGTCAAATTTAGTTTTATTTAAGGTTTCGATTAAAATCTTCATTTGTATTAATTATTATTGTTATTGTTATTGTTATCGTTGTTGATCTTATTATTGTTGTTATTGTTGTTATTAATATAATAATTATTTTGCTTAAGTATGTATATAATTATTCTGTTATAATATATTTGTAATATTTTATATTTCAGTAATACGCGAGTTATGTAGGAATATAATAATTTTTAAAAATTGTTATCTTTCCTTTTGGAGATGGTATTATGACACAGATGCTTATACGTTTGAAAACGAAATGACAACAATGATGTCGTCTTCGATGCGATAGAATTTTTATTTTGCATTTACTTTCACGAATGGCTGACATTAGAGTTCGTTAAAAAACATCGACTAGAAGTCTATAGCAGGGTGAGTTTACACAGGGTCATAATCCACTGCTGTCGTTTTGCTTTTCGCATTAAATTCTATGTTCCTAAGGGATCACGATGGAAATGTAGAGCTCACGTTGGAATAGATATGGAGGGTTTTATTAATGCCTCGGACCTGAATGTTTTTGACTTTGTGATTTTAATGATTTAGGGAAAAGTCTTTTTGGCGTAGCATACATTTTGCCTAAAAAGTATAACGATAACGTTTAATGAATTTGCTAATTAATAAAATGTATATGTAAAGCAATCTGTAATGTGTATTAATCTTACCTCCAAATTACGCTTAATGTGAATAAACGCTAATTGTGAGTAAAATCATATCGTATATTGAACATATGATTTATATATTCGGTATCGTATATGTACATGATTTATTAATCGATAATGAAACACGCAGAGAATTTTTATTTTTACAAGATCATTATTCATGATAAATTCCTCCATTTTATTGTATAAAGTCATATTTACTTATTTTACAATATCAGTGACGATTTAGAAAGAAGAAACAATATTAAATGGAATCAAAATGGAAAGCAATGATGCTTGCATATATAAATTATGTAACGATTTAACCAACATAAAGAGTATAGTTATCTTTATCGAGACGGCATGAAGCTGGTATCGAACGTCAGAAAGGTTTATAACTCCCCTCAGGCATTCAATTTTTAATTTCGTATTCGTCTGTTCGATCACAAAGAGAATCGATTACTTTTAACGCTACTCGTTTTCTCTTTCTTTTTGTTTAATTTCTTTGAACGATTTTCTGACGAACCATCAATATCAAACATTGATCGGCACTTTGGTGAAGGTATATGAGTTGCTACAATCTTTTAAAAAATGTTTGATCGATCTCAATTTACTAAATCATTTAAAATATGATATGACATTACCGTTTGTTTATTCGGATTTAATATTCATAGCGGATATCCATATGAAAATTTTAAAAATTAATCGTTTACAAAATTAATAATTTTACAAGTAATTGTCAAGAGATACAAATCATTGACAATATTCCGTTGGATCCTTTTAAATTAAAACGAATTAAAAGCCTCTGACCCATTAATATTGCTATTCATATATATGTAAAAATAGAAAGAGCACCAATATTATTTCGAATTGAGTCTCTTTTGTATGCGTTTGATTGATTGGCTAATTGACAGATTGTTTAATTACAGAATCTATGATTCGTATAAGTATAACGATTCATCATTTTCAATGAGAAAATAATAAAAATAACAATTGTGTAGGAAATTTGTTAATATCGGCAGTGCTGGGGAATATAGATTTTCTGTCAAACGATAATAATTCGCTATTATATACATTACGTTGAGTGTACCTACATCGACAAGTTAGAGGCGTAGCCAAGACTAAAGAGAAAATATGCAGGTTGCTAGCAATTAAAAGGATTTTATTGTGAACAGTATATCGGAACGAACTTATTGTTCGTATGCTTCGAAACGCGGAGTTTTGGATTCATTCATCGGCTGTAGCGCAATTAGTAGATGATGGATCGTCGAGTTTCTTAATCAAGCTTCTCTAACGTGAGGTTAAGTGTGTACACACTTGTATTCGTACGTATATGTACATGTGTGATTTACACATATATATGTGAGACTTAGACTGAAACGCGTACGAATTATATGTATACATATACTATATATATATAAAGTGTGTGTGTGTGTGTACAAGTACACATATTTGCCTGTATGTACATAAGCTATACGATTGATTAAATCACTTGCCTAGATTTGAACGGAAGAGCGCGATAATTATTGCTCGTTAGCCTGTTATGTTATCTGAATTTGTAATCAATACTGTTGGAAATTTCTCGCATCTGTCGGAGACGAAGAGGTTCCTCCTTTGCGACATAAGCAATTGCCATGACATATATTGCTACAGTTAGAAATTAGACAAATAATTTGTTTTTCTTTACACGATTACCTTCTTACAACATAATAATTCTGATAATTCTGATTGATCTGTATTCTCGAAAAATCCACTTGATATATCGTAGATTTGTAAAAAAGATAAAAATTATCCGGTAATTTATTCATTTAGACATGTAAATTCAAGATTATATGTTTAAATATTTGTATTATTATTCAGAACGAAAAAGTTTATACGCGAAATATTGCATGATCTTTCAAACATTAAATTCATTCATTTTTAATAAATTTTAGGACTATTGAAGTTTTTTCCAATAAAAAGTCAATGGTTAATGTATTGACTGCAACGCCAGATTTACATGATGTTCTCAGAGAGCCACAAGAGAATTTTCATTATTCGAAATATTCGAAGCGCTCCGATCATTGATGGTCACTATAACTTCATCGAGGAAATAGTCTCTGGTCACAAGTGACAGTCAACATGTTAATAAAATTATGTAGTAAAGAGTAATATCATACTCAAAGTTTGTCAACTATAATCATCAATATTTGATGTTTTCAACTGTTAACAAAAGTGTTATCGTTGTACATCAGGTTTCGTTTCATCGCGTGACCGTCTTTGTGCATACATATATTTTCTGTCGGTATCTTTGATGAATTAAATCAGAATTTTCTCTTACTTTGGATATAAGAGAGTGTGAGTAAGAAAGTGTGATTTACAGAAGTTGTACTCTACGAAAATCAAGACCGAATCGACTTCGTAAAAGCGATAATAGATGGTTACCTTAATTAACCAGTTTACTTTTCTTTTGTTTCATTTTTTATTAATTTTCATGCAATCTTGTCGAAAATCAATTGAGAAAGACGACATTTTGTAGCGTTCGGCTCGCGAAAAAATTTGGCGTACTCGTGTAACATCGCTGACGCCGTTATATTCACACACGTAGGTGTTGATAAAATGCCACCGGTATTATTAAAAATTACTGGAGCGCGCACGATCTCACGAATAAATTTCAGTGAAATTGAATAGCGTCGGCCTTTTCAAGAGCGGGATAATTAGACAGCTTGAAAAATGTATTCGTACGACCCAGGTCGTCTTTTTTAGAAGGGATTGTGTGTAGGGGTTATTCGTAAGAGAGAAAGAGAGAGAGAGAGAGAGAGAGAGAGACAGAGAGAGAGAGAGAGAGAGAGAGAGAGAATCAGATCTACGATGACGACCAAGGAGTGTCGTCTCCATGCTAAAAGAAAGATAAAAAGAAGAGAGAGAGAGAGAGAGAGAGAGAGAGGGAGAGAGAGAAAAAGAGAGAGAGAGGGAGAGAGAAAAAGAGAGAGAGAGAGAGAGAGAGAGGGAGAGAGAGAAAAAGAGAGAGAGAGGGAGAGAGAAAAAGAGAGAGAGAGAGAATTAGAAAAAAGCAAATAAAAGACGATATTCCTTGGAAAAAGTAAATTTTATATAGTTATTTCTACGTCGATTGTTTTCGCGAATTTATGTTCTCGAATGGAGAGAAGAATGCTCGAACCTTTTCTCGGTATATTTTATCTCTTTGCTTATTTTTAACTGACATTTTAAATTCCAAACTTGTTTCGTTTGAACGATTTATATCTCGATCTTGAAACTGTTCTCTCTACTAATCGTCATATATATAGCTTGAATACTCCAATTCAAACGTCTAATAAATTAGTATAGACAAGAGAAAAAATGACAAATTCTCTGAGAAATAAGAATAATAATAAGAAAAAGAGCTGTAGTATAATTTACTTTTAATTTATGCTGTCGATCAGAATTGGACGTGAGAGGTTTGATAGTGGAATAAAAGTCGAAGTATAGAGTTTAAAGCACGGTATGGTTTACGTGGTAGAGAAACTCTCATAGTTGGAAGCTCGTTATGTGCAACACGCCAACATACGACGCGAAATTATCTCCGTAATTAACTGCACTTCTTAACATAACGCATGGCGTGCCAAGCAGCCCAGACGGCAAATATACGTATTTGGTAGAACTACAAAGACGATACTTAACATGAAACTGGCACCAGCTGCTAGACTGGCCCTCTTTCTCTTTCTCTCTCTTTTTGGTCAATGGAGGTGTCTACACATTGCTCCTACATCTATCCTACCAATACCGGCGAATCTGTTAGTAACTGAAAGCAAACGTGTTCTATTCCCTACGTACATTACCAAATGCCTCGTAATTCAGCTACAGCTATGGCTAGTTCGTGTATGTGCGAATGGTTATCTTATTGCAAACCTTCATGCATTGCCGCCTTTTGGTTTTCTTCGATCGCCGTACTCAAGAGCTTTACCTGAAATAAAATAAAAATTTATTGCCACCATACGTTTCATAAATCGGCCCACCGACCGTTCGGTACACCCGGTATATACCTTTATGGCTAGCATTCTAAATGTCTAAAACGAAGTAATCGAATATAAGGATTTTCATTATATGAGAACACTCTTGAGTAAAGCGTTTTTTTTTCTATCCATTTCCAGCTCGCTTCGTTAGTTGTTCTTATTTGTAAAAGAACGATAAAAGCCATGTGGGAAAAGTATCGAAGTAAGTTTCGATGATTTTAAAGGAAGATGATTGTCGAGTAGTTTTACTATACTTATTTGCTAGATGTAATTTAAAGTTAGTTCATTTCTTTCGGTCTCGCACGACAAATCGCACAATGCACAACGCACACGAGCATGAAACCCGTTGAAAGAGAAGAGTCAAGCTTCCAAGGAGTCTGATCGAAAGAGTAAACCAGGTATTAAAACTCGTATAACCTACTTTCAAGATCCTCCCTGTATTTTTCGTGATCGTTTGATGATTATTTCTACGAAACTGAAGTATTTTCAGGATTTTTATAGCAAAGCGTACCTTCATTGTTCGCAATGGGTTACATGTCGCGTCAGTGTCTGCTAGTAACTTGCTTACCTATGTGCTGAAATTCTTAGAAAAATGACTATAGACTCTACGCTATATAGTTAATAGTATGGCCGAGATTCACCTAAGGTTCACTCGAAGAACTTATTCGAGGAATCTCGAAGAACTCCAGGAAAGAGAAAACGAGGTTTGTGGACTACATGTAAATTCAAAACGTTTAGTTCAACATTTTCGTTTAGGATGAATAGATTAAGTTTCAGCTTCTTCTTCCTGAAACTCCTCTCTCTGTCAAGCACGATGACTAGAACTTTCTGGCTCCTGGAAAGTCCCTATACAAATGTTTAGAACTTTTCGATACCAAGAGACCAACTTTTTTCATTTTTTTTTTGTACTAATTCGTTTGCTGGCTAGTAGTTAGTTTTCTGAGAGTCTTGCAAATCGAAAGTACCTACGTTGATCATATTCCTACGGAAAAGAGAAAGGGGCAGAGAGAGAGAGAGAGAGAGAGAGAGAGAGAGAGAGAGAGAGAGAGAGAGATTAAGAATCGATTTTATTTAGAAACTGTACGGCTTCTCAAAACAATCGAATTGAAGATCGTTCGAAGGAGTTTGCGAAATGTCAGACCGGCATCGAGAAATCCTAGAATTCTCTTGGAATTTGCGGTACGGGGTGACTCGTGAAGACAAACAACTACGAGCATGCAACACGTGTCGGCCGGCATCTAACGTATGGATAGACAGGAGGGTAAATAATTTAGCATCTACGGCCGCCCGGCTGGCTGCCGCCCTGTCTGTAAATCCACGATACCAACCGTACGTGAGTCAATTACAATCGTTTTCTCGTTTAGTATATATGTATGTCTGTTTGTACATATACATATATTGTGAGGGACATAATATGAAAACTTTGAATAACTAGTAAATTATGTGTTGTATGCAGTCATTTTATATCGAAGTTTTAACAGTATTTTTTTGAATGGAAAATTATTGATATCCTAATAAAATTTTGATAACAAATTCAATGATCCATTGTATGGAAAGCGGAACATCTTTATGTTTAGTAACATTAAAGGTTATTATATTCTTATTCATTGTTGAAGCTCGATATTATTTTATTATAAATAAATTTCTCGAAATTATGCAATTTTCATATACAATTATTTTTAATACGATACATAATAGATAGAAATTATTCAAAGTGTATCAATTAGGTGCCTCAGTCTGTATATTTACACACACACACACACACACACACACACGTGCGCGCACGTTTGTATACGCATTTATGTAATGCAAATCAATATGTTTAACACGTTCAGGATATTGTACCAAAGTGTCAATTAACGTTCGTCTATGTTATCAACAATTAATATTTCTGGGAAATTTCCATTACTTATCGTTATCTTTTAAGTCAAATCGTTTTTGTTGGAAGATGAATTTCTTCAAACATTAGTTTGATCATTCGGAAACATTTTGTTATTGCCGAAGTTATTATTTTGTTGTGAAGTTTCAAACGTATTCATGTAATGTTCAAGATAGTTACGATCATAGCTTCTGCTTTAATCGTTTGTAGGCGACTTCCATCAGTCTTTCTTACCAGTTGACTTATTCTCATGGGCATCGTTATCGAGTGTTAGGTTTGACTTCTTATCGATAACATTTTGGATTGAGTACACGTTCGACTTTCCGATTGTTCATATATGCTTCGTCAGTCTTCCTTCTTACACTTCTTTCTCATCGATCCTTTCAGTTTGTTATTTTATGTAGGACTCATTTAAAATTCATCCGATTCCATCACGATATATTGTCTTGTCAGAACCTGTCAAATCGTTCCTCTTTTTCTTTTCGTTTCTTTTTCTTTTTTTCTTACCTGTTTAACCATCGTAGTTTATAGGCGTCAGAATATCGACTGTTCGTTCCCAATCGATTGCGGCTTTTAATCGG
The DNA here is from genome assembly GCF_014466175.1 of Vespula pensylvanica. Lineage (NCBI taxonomy): Eukaryota > Metazoa > Arthropoda > Insecta > Hymenoptera > Vespidae > Vespula > Vespula pensylvanica. Next base: position 3,569,928 of record NC_057688.1, read on the forward strand.
AAGCGACTTTAGTGTACTTCTCTTGAATAAACTCGTGTTTACCGCATCAGTACAAACCGCATATCATTTAATGGTGGCCTAACTTATGGTACTTTATTTTAATCTTGTAAATTTGAACGAGATTCGATCTCTCGTAGAATCTCTCTACATTATTTATTATTTTGTAGACACTTATCCTACAAGTGTCAAATAATATTCTATAAGTGACAAAAGATATAATATTTATTCGATAAGATTTGGATTTTTATTTTAAATGGTTATTAAATTTAATGAAACTAAATACGAAAGTGATATAAATAATAAGTAAAGAAATTAAAACAAAAAACCTTAAGGCAAAGAGAGAGAGAGAGAGAGAGAGAGAGAGAGAGAGAGAGAGAGAGAGAGAGAGAGAAGAAAGAATAGAACGTAGAAGAAAAACTGTATTTGTAAATTAAGTTTACAGTATCTTTTTCGTTCATTAAACATTCTTCCTGGTTTAGTTCTTAATGAAGCTTAAAGAACGAAGATTTATTACTCGGAAAATTTTATCGACACACAATGACTTTCTAAAATCATATTAATAATTAAAATATCTTCAAAAATAATATTTGCGATGTTAGCCTGTTGGTAGATTTAAAGGACTAAGTTATTGTGTGTAATAATGAAATACGGTTTTCATTCGATACAAAGGAAAATGAGAAAGATATCATTTGGAAAGGGTCGATGGAAGAATATACGAAGAGGACATGCTAACAAGAATAATTGATGAGTTACGATGATGGTGACGTAGTTAGTCGGCTTGTAAATCATCACTATTCTTTCTAATTAGTGCATTGCTTCTGCCGACTGAGTATTGTTTCGTTAACTAATTTTACTGAAAGAAACAAAGATTTTAAGTAAAAGAAAACAAAAAGAAAGAAAGAGAGAAAAAAGAATATAGAGAAGGGATATAAGAATGGTAGAAACGACGAAGGACAAAATAAAAAGAGGATTTGGAAAGTAAATAAATAATAAACTTCGTTGACTCTGAGTTCGCTTTTCTTTCTCTTTCTCTTTTTTTTTCTTTCTCTATTTTTCTCTTTTATACTTTTTCTCGTCGTAGCATCCGTTATGTTTGAATGTAGAAGCAAAAGAAGGTCAGAGACAAACCGCGAACGATGGTGTAAGAGTCCTCTTCTAGCCCGTAGGGTCGAAGGGTAACGTTGGAAGAGGGTCGGACTGGATTGGAGAGGGTTGCTCGCCCGATGGGTGGGTCGTTGGTGGTAAGCGCCGAGACAAGCATGTCCGATTAATTGTGCCCGGAGGACTTACGCCGTCAAAGAGGATAATTCAACCGTGCTATTTTATTCTTACAAAACGCAAGCTTTGTAACAACATCGAACGAGCGTACCTCAAATGGGAGGATTGCACGCAGAACGAGACCTTTATGGACTCATTGTGCTTATAACAGAAAGCACGTACGTACATTGTTGTGTTCGTCCGATTTTCGCTCCTTGACTTCATCCCTTTTACTTGTTTTCTCTCTCTCTCTCTCTCTCTCTCTCTTTCTCCCTCTCTACTTTCTTCTTCAATTCGCCCCTGTTATCGTTCGTCTTACTAGTCCTTGCCAGTTTCGTCGGTTATGTGTATATGTATTTGTTCGTGTATGTACATAGTTGTCAGCCATGTTACCGCGATTTATCCTAAATTATTCGTGCTCGATGAATACAACGAAGGGTGAATAGATATACGACTTAGAAATGGGGATATAAGTACAATGCCGAATCTTTGCGCTTTGATTGACACACTTTGGAAAAGGGTGCGGAATATAATGCGGAGAACGTAATAACATTTGGCAGTGATGTTTCATAGTTGTAAATCTCGATAGAGATGTTCTATTCGTTCCGTTATATGAATTGAATTTTATGGAATATGATAAACAGGATATTATATAATATGCTTAGATGAAATACTTTGGTAAGATTAATGGAGATGCAGATAAATTTACAGCGTTAAAATGACTTTTGAACATTTATTTTTCGTTAACAGAAACAAGAATATTTTCTGTTTACCGTAATAAACATTTCATAAATTAATGGTACATTAATATCATGAAAATATCGTGAGAATATTTTCTTTCGCAATTAGTATCTATGTTGTTATTAAAATTTTGCTTAGCGCTTGAGATGCACTTATTCATGTTCTTATAATTAAGTTGAAATTACGATTAATTCAACTATTCTTTCTTTCTATACTTTCTATATTAATCTAATTATAAACCTTAAAATCATATTTTTACGCGTATGCTAATAATATTTTTGATGTTTTTGATTAATTATCTCCGTTGATATTAATCGTATGTAATATGAATTGCAACGAACGTTTGATTATTTCGATCGTTCGCCAATAACGCTTCTTCCATAGAATGAAATTTAACGAGAAAAGATGATTAGCTTCAAAAGAGAGTCGTTATAGAGCTCTTCGTGCCATTTTACGTAAAGGAAAAGCACAACTGGATAATGAATACGTCAAATAGCGAGTAATATACCTACGTATACTGTGTAACGAGTATAACGAGGGTGATTTCTTTTTGTGCATTTATAGTCGACTGCACGTAAAAGAGATTAAATACGCTAAACGCAAATAGGATTCTACATTATCGCATGCTTCCTTGTATCTTTTCTCTTGTACTTTCTGAAAATTCAAATTATCATTTTCACGAAGGTTGCTGCTCGTGTATTATTTTCTGGATATCATTATTTTTAAAAGTAAAAAAATAAAAAATTCTTTCGCTTTTTCTTCCACCCTCTTCGATGTCGCAAAATCTTACATTCGAATAATCTCGAAAAAATAGTTTCTTCGTAATTTATTATTTTTTCTCATATGAAACTTTATCGAAGGCAAGTTCACCTTAGATCTTTCTTTCTTCGCCTTCTTCATATGTTCTCTTAGAATCTTCGAATTTATCTCTCGGTCATGGTAGCCATGCGTACTTACGCACGTATCATTACCTGATCTGGTTGGGTCTATCTGGGTTGAAACGAGCGCACATAAAAATGGTACCTACGTGATGGCGAGTTTCTGCTTTCCGACGGACAATAAAACTATTGTATTAGGGTTGCGAAAAAGGTGTAAACTCCTCGTTTCTTCGTTCGGGCCATGCTTGAAAGCATCAGCTTGAATTGGAAGAAGAATGCTCGTGAAAACGAAAGAGATACGAGAACGAAGAAAGAGAGAATTCTAAGAGGGAAGCTCGGTGCTTAATGGGCGTATATAACGAGAACCTATATTATGCAAATAGTCGTGGATGGCTAGTGGCTGCCAACTTATATCTTATCACTTTGACTGGCTAGTCGTTCGTATGAATATCACACCCTTGGGAAAAGAGAGAAAGAAAAAGAGATGGAGAGCGAAAGAGAAAAAGTCGGACAAATAGACAAATAACATTCACCTTAATACATTAATATACACAACACTGATTAAATTGTTTGTTTAAAAAATCGTATGCGCTGCGTAATGATATTTAATTTTATCATCTATTAAATTACATAATGAATAATCGTATGGATTGTAATCAGATATATCGTAAAATAAATTTACGAAAACAAACATAACTTTTTATCAAACAAAGATAAATAAATAAAAACGTTTAATTTTAAACCCTGATAAATATTGTAACACAATTAGTGCATTTAATTCAACTTGCAACAATTACGGTTCTAATGCGAGGAGAAAGGGGAAAATGTCCGAACGTAAGTGATCGGTTATATGTTTTCCTTTCGTGCCGTTATGCCCGGTGATTAACGCGCGTGTCTTCAGATTCTCGCAATCGCAAAAGACGGTTCGCCGTTTGGCAGTACATTAAATTGTCTCGATATCCTATCGATGTTACTTTCCCTGCTAGAATTTTGCATGCTAACGTACACGCGTGTCCGATATCTTAACGATAGTCACGCTAATTTTTAATGTCGGTAGGCTATATCGATCGAAGTATCTTTGAAACGATGTAGTCATAATATTGGTAAATAGTAACGTGCTTTTAATAAATATTATTAATCATATTATATGAAATACAAAAATGAATTAACACACGTATTCATTAAAAGAAAGAGATTATATTTAATAATTAAAAACGTGAAATATAATGAAAAATAACGAATAGTTAGTAATAATAAACTCAGCAGATTAATTAAATATACTAGGTGCAATATTTCATAAAATTTTAGACCAAAACCACACTATTGCAAAAGACACTTCGAACAAAATCATTAAAAATGAAATAGAAAAACTTATAACGAGAAACATTAAAAGGAAAACCTATAATGTGTAATATGTACATTCTAGGTTTTGTAAATATTGTGATCTATTTTAATAAATAAACATGATTTTTCAATAAAAAAACATGCACATGAAATGTGTGGGCTTAATTTGAATATGGTATACTGTAACTGGAAATAATTTTTTGTGAACTGTTGAAATACTTTTTACTGATATTTAAATATGAATTAAACGTTTAATTGTCATTAAAAACGTTTGTTAGTACCAATAAATAATATAAATTTTTCCATAGATTTTGATTTTAGTTTGTTCGTTTCCTAGCGCTTACAAAGCTTGGAAGTAATAAAATAATAGATTAATTATATGCAGAAACCAAGTCGTACGGTGAATTTGTGAATGTTGTATCATGACGTTTCCTCTTCGCAGGATTTTACCATGTCAGGTAGGTCTTTAGTCGTCACAGAACCAGAGAACGTGCGACTTCTCGCGCGCTGCACAGTGAATCGTCTCGATTTCGTATCGATGTCACGTCTGCTAGTAGTTTAACATGTAAATGTATACGTAAATATATACGATTCTTGCGTGGCTAGATACCTGGACGATAGTCACGCTAATTCTTAATGCTACTTTATCGTATTGGCCTATGTCAAAGTATTTCTGAATTTATTTCTGGACTATCTTTTGTGAGTTCATGCATTTTCGGAAAAGATTCATTTTTCGCTCATTAATTTTCTCGATAAAAGCACATAGATGGTTAATACAATAGAATCATGGGGAAGCTGTAACGAATGTTTATTTAGACAGGTACTAAAGTCATCGTACTTAAATCGATTAGATGAAAAAGAACATTTTATTTTTACAATTATTTGTTAGGTCATGAATAATATCCTTGGTCAATAAACGATTTCCTCAGATTCTTCGACAAAAGGTGTTCGTGTACGAATTATTCTGATCATAAAAAAGAACAAAGTCTACAATTGTCTACCTTCAAAATGGCTACTTATCAATGATCGATAAAACGTTCGTAATAAATTTAGACTAGGTTCTTCTTGTCTCTGATCCTTCAACGAACGGAAGATTAACACTTCATTTATTTTCGAACGTATCACGATATTCGAGATTTCGCGCACGTTACGCGCAGATCGCAGTAAGTCACGACACAACGCGTTACCGAGTGGTGGCCTCCCTCTAGCGAAATTGGCCTTATCGACTCTTTCTCTCTTTCTCTTTTCCTTTCTCTTCCTTTCTCTCCCTTTCTTTTTCTATATCTTTGGCTTTCGAGATATCCGACAGTCTGGCGAATTACCCTCGGGAAAACACCGATATTAAGTCTCATAAAGCGCCGTCGCTATTTCGAAGAAATACTTAGTTCCGTGGTACGCCTTTCATCTTTTCTCCTTCTGTTCGTTGGTTGCGCTTGTTCGTTGCGCACGGAACGGCAATTTCTGCCTAAGAAACGACTCGACTTTCGCTAATTAACGTCCGTTTCGAAGTTACGAATTTTCGACTTTCTTCCGTGGCGAAACGCCACTAACGAAACTCACGGTCAATCGATCGATTTTTTCTTCGAAAGAAAAAAAAGAAAGGAGCAAAAAAGAAAAAAGAAAAGAGAAGAAAAATGCAACTTAGGTTGTTTCGTTGAAATTGGTCTCCGATCGAACTACAATCTGTGTAAAGGCATGTATTTATCATATATTAGTACGAAGTTACGAAGGTCCTCTTCCTTCGAAGTGGAAATTTTTCTGAGCGTGATTTTTTATTTTATTAATATAATTATTTATGAAGATAAAAGTCTTGGAATTATTTTAATTTATTGATAAAATTCAGTTTAACCGAAGAATAATTTCGTAATATTCATTATCCCCTTTAATTTTTTTATTATGATTATAGATTGTAAAATTCATAATAATACTAATCATAACAATACTGTAGAGTATATGAAAGAATGAATATGAACAAAAGCTATAGGGTGTTGTGCAAATAAAGAGCGTTTAGGAAAAGGAAAACATGCTCGGAGCGAAAGAAAAATATTATAAACAATGGACGATAACTTCTAAGAATGAATATTAGAATAATGATGAATATGTGGTAAAAATATGTTAATCGGAATTAAAGAAAATCGAAGAGTATAAAAAGTCAAAAAGCGAAAGTGAAAAGAGTCTTCTGATGGATATTCTAAAAATATTTTAAGAATATATTTCAAGAAATATATTTAAAGCCTATTCCTTATTTTTACATATATTTGTCAAAAACAATTAAATTTTTATATTTATATCGAACAATCATCACTTTAAAATTAAATTCTCATATTTCTATTGAATAATAACAATAAATGATCTATTCTTGGTAAAAGTTCTATGATTTTATTTATTCATATATCTGAAAAATTTAACGAGACACTGATTTTTCTTTATTGTCGATCAGTTTCATAAAATAGAACGAATGTCTCAGATGACTTGATTAATACTATTCGATTTTGTTAGTGAAAATTTTATTGTTGCATTCTAATGGATAAATTAGATCAGAGGTCGAATGAATTTTCACTTCTTCGATACGTACTTAAAATCGTTTTATTTTTGTTTGCCTCAATGTAATTCTATGCATCCGGAAATAATTTTGTAATATATGTGTTTCGAATTTATTCAGTTTCTCTAGATTTAAGAATTTCTTCGTTTGTTTATTTAAATTTATTTATGAAGCTTGAATTAACCAGTTGATTATACAAATGCTATAGAATTTATATACATTACATGTTATCACGGAAGTTAAATCTATTAATGAACTTGTTTGAAACGCAAAATGTTCTTGAGTTCCGTCGATCGATGTTCAAAAGCATAGCATCGATTTTTGTCAGAGAGAGAAAAAAAGGAAGACTGAGATTGAGATACAGCATAAATGTAGATTCACAACATAGTAACCGCGATGTTTAATATCAAACATGTAATTATGCGACCGATTTCGCTTAATACCACGTTACCCGCAATATGGAAATCTTGCGGTGCTGCGTGAGGATAATACCCTGTCATAGAACGAGTGCTGCATAATATCATATCGCAATATATTGTGATGGTAGGTGCCACTCCGACGACCAATACAACTTTCTCGCCTTCGAATGCGATCAAGCAAGTTTGAGAAGAAAGAAAACGCTCCGCTGTAGAAAGAAGTACGGAAAAGATAATATTTGATCTAAAATAATTGGCTAAAACTTTTTTACAAAACGATATTACCAACGAAATCAAAGTTAAATAGGCGTGAAAATTTTATTCGATGAACTAAAATCAGAAAAAACTTGCATTTTAGAAAAGTACATACGCAGTCAGCCATTCGTAACCAGTTTTCATTTTTCTATCCATCTTTTTCTTGTAGCCGTAACATTAAATTTTTATGCATCGCTAAAGCGAATTGTTGCGTATAAATTTCTTCGACATATATACGTCACATTATGTCGAATAAATTTAGAGTCTGTTTTAAATTGCATTGAAAGATCATAATTCGATTCACGTATTGTCTTCCTAAATATGTGTGATTTAAAATCATCTCGTTATTCTAGGTTTCCTTGACAGTATTATAACCCTGTATATAAGAATGAAGCATTTGTATGTAAAAGTAGATTCATGAAGTATCATCAACTCTGAATCACTTGATCGAACCGTCCTTTGGGTCTGTCGCAAAGAATTGTATCCATTTTCTGATATATTTCCAAAAGAATCTTCTTCCGTGTGTCCGATATTTCCTTTCCTCCCTTCCGTCTTAATCCGGGCATACATTGACGACGGCCATCAATCTGCTCCTATGTAATCCATCGTATCAACGAACTTAAACGTATTCTTCATTCACGAATGAACATACGAACTTTTGTTAATATAAGGAAGTTACTAAAAGTCATTCTATAGAAAATTTATTATATTCTGGAATAAAATCTTTACTTTTGTGTAAAATCAATTATATTACAGTTTATATTCCCAAGTAGATCTCGTGCGTAAAGGGATTTTTAAAAATATTGAAAATTATTGAAATTACAATTGTTTGAATATGCGAAAAAACGTATAATATTATTATGCAATATAATACTATTATGCAATATAATACAATTCTTTCCTAAAATACTATATATTTTTAAAGTGGCAGATTCGAAATCGAAATGATCTTTTTTCTTTTAATTCTATCGGAAGAGATAAAGCTTTCTGATAAAAAATATAACAATGACAAAAACTAAATTATTTAGTATTATCTTTTAATATTTTATATGTAAACAATTGTATCACAGAAAACTTTGAAAAAAATTACAATATATATTCTTTGAACTTTTTTCTTTCAGCACACATTTTATGTGTAAATATTTCATAAAAAAAAAATATGATAAACGATAGAATGAATATCTGCACGCTCACTGCTTGTCATATGTATATAATATTTTCCTATAAATTTGCGAATTGTATCAACAGCTTTCGATTTAATTGATTAGGAGTATTTATAAATGTTATTTTGCTCACTCCTGGTCAATAACAATTAGAATTTGTACAATGTATATTGCTTATTTTATTATATTTATATATATTACTTTGTAATTCTCATCACACAATGGAAATCACGAAGTAGTAGTAAGTAACGTCAATCAGGAAAGGGTAAGATCGAATAAGAGAAATCAAGAAATACAATTTATTCAATACTACGTTAAATGTAAGCATTGTAAATGAACGAAAAAAGATCTAGAAATGTAATGCGAATGTACGTTAATTTTAGGACGCTTTAACCCGCTTCAAACAAGAAAGACCTCTTATCATTTAGCCTCGTACGCGTTAATGAGTTTTAACAGGTGGTTTCCTCCCTTGAAAATTCAGTTTACTTCAAACCTAACACGCCTACAGTCTCACATACACATTTTCGATAGTAATCCGGGTGCAGCTATGCATACGTATAGACATCAAACTCATCAAACTTTCGCGAGATCATTTTGAACGGCAGATACGTCGGCGAAAATTTTATCCTTGCCCCATGTCGAATCTCATCACGTATCTTATATCTTTCTCGATGTTTCAACGAGCTGAAAACGTGAAAGGAAAAGTTTGCGATAGGAACTGGCGTTACTTTTAGCACAATTTCGTTTTACTTTAGATGCCGGTAAATGGATCGCTTTTATTTGATACATGATTGATAAATTGAAGCTTTTGATTTTAAAAAATTTATCAATTAAACTAAAATAAAAAATAACATTTCGTAAGATTTGTTTTGCTATATTTTATAAGTTAAAAATTAATATAACAGTAAGGTAAACCGTAAACTTTAACTTTAACTAAAATAAAAATAATAACTTACAAAATAAACCTTAAAATAAAACCACCATCATGTAATAAATTTCACATTAATAATCTTTAAATCTAGCTAATAATACACAACTAATAACACAATTAAAAATGTTTCTAATCAATATGTTTCGCATTGAAAGAAATATATAAAACGTTGAGCTTCTATATTTATGTAAAGTAATATTTAAAGGAATCATATTATAGTATTCTTTTCATTGTTTTCCATAAGACTGTTTTCACCTATGCGTAACTTATGAGCCCAAATGCGTCCGGACATCGGCAATGTCAATAAGGATTCAGCGAGAAGCAAAAATTGCGATCCATCTAACGCGTACTGATTACGTCACTCAGAATTCCGCGTAGTCAACGTACATTGTTCACTGCATTCACAATCGGATTTTCACAAATAACATGTTGTTTTGTTTGTTATTGAGAGAACTTTCCCTCGAAACTATGTATGTTGATGGCGTCAATGGAAATATGAATAATTCGAATACAATGGCTACAGTACGCTAAATACGATCCGCGCGAGGTATCCGTTGTCGATAAATGGACATCTACCTTAAGAATTCACGGCCAATTTTTATTTATTTTAGGTTAGTATGAACCTGAAAAATTATAATAAAAAATTCTTGGTTGTTCCTTCTTACAAACGAATATTCTGATTATTATAAGGAAATTATGCATAGTTTCGTTTGTAATCGAAGAATTATCCATCGCGAATGTCTTCTTGCTTATTCTTTATTAGAAATCGTAAATATTGTTCAAAGTATAAACAATTATAAACGTGGAACAAGAAGACTCGATCCTGATCTAATAAATCAGAAAATAAAGAATCATTTACGAGTAAATCTCCGAAGGAATTATTCAGTATTTTTCCATTAATTAATTATAATCATCCGTACCTTTCGTCCTCGACATGATTGAGTGATTGGAGAAACTTAAGAATTCACTTACTACTTAAGAAGTTCTGCGGTGGCTCCAAAACACACGTTTGCGATTTAGGTCGAAATTGAGGGAGGTTGATTCCTAGTTGCTCGAAAATGAGGTACATAGGTCGAAGTTCGTTGAGATTCTCTTCTATTATACATCGATCCTAATATGCTGTAGTTATTTATTAACGGACGATCACTGAATTTACTTCGTGAAAATCTACTCTTTTTTATAAATACAATCTGTGCGACTGTTAACAAAGAACAAAATTTTGCGAACAAACACTGACTCTAACGACTGCATTGCACGCAGTCGATGCAAGTATACTTATTATTTAAATCACGAAACGCGAATGAACACACATCGCTTTTACTTGGTTTTTATTTAGCGATACAAAAGTTTGCGAGAGATTGCAATAATATTCTGAAACATAAAAATACAATCAAAATTATTAGTATCATTGATATAATGAGAAATAATTGAAAGTTTGAAACTGATAATATTTACTAACTAACGAGCATCCTGCTCCACAATAATCAAGAATGTTAACGAAGATAAGAAACTATAAAAGAGTTTTTTACCATGACCAACATTGACGATATTTCGCTATTTTATATATTATTATTAAAATATTAGTTTATTGCGTACATTATATATTGTTAAAATAATTATAAAATGATCAAAAATATTAATTTTGTAATCTTGGAAAGAGAGAGCTTCGATGCTTACTCATCGGAATGTAAAAGAAAACTGGATCGATAATGGTCAAAGTCACTTTAGCGTTTGTTTTTGTTGATATTACATATAGCCAAGGACTTCGAGTTCCAAGTATAACTATATTGAAATACTACATTGAAATTATTCTCTATTTAACATGTGTTACAAGCTATATAATGTTTAAATAAATAAATTGTTATTTAAATATTAATTCCTTATGCTCCATATATATGATATACTGTTTAAATAATTATAAAATCATCGAAAATATTAATTTTCTAATCTCAGAAAGACAGAATTTCGATGCTTACTTATCGGAATGTAAAAGAAAATTGGATCGATAATGGTCAAAGTCACCTTGTTTGTGTTAACATTACTTACAGCCAAGGATTTCGAATTCAAAATATAATTGTATTGAAATATCAAAATGAAATTATTTTATTTTTCATGAGTATTACTAACTACGTAATGCTTAAATATTTAAATTATTGCTTAAATATTAGTTCCTTTTAATCTGCGTAAATAATATATTGTTTAAATAATTATAAAATCACCAAAGTATTAATTTTCTGATCTCGGCTGGTTGAAAAGAGAGCTTCGATGCTTACTCGCCGGAGTACGAAAGAAGACTGGATCGATAATGGACAAAGTCACTTTAGCGTTTGTTTTTGTTGACAATACATACAGCCAAGGACTTCGACTTCAAAATATAACTATACTGAAATATTAAATTGAAATTATTTTATTTTTTATGAATATTATAGGCTATGTAATGCTTAAATATTTAGATTATTGCTTAAATATTAGTTTCTTATACTCTACGTATATAATATATTGTTTAAATAATTATAGAATTTCCAAAGTATTAATTTTCTGATCTCGGCTGGTTGGAAAGAAAGAGCTTCGATGCTTACTCGCCGGAGTACGAAAGAAGACTGGATCGATAATGGACAAAGTCACTTTAGCGTTTGTTTTTGTTGATATTACATATAACCAAGGACTCCGAGTACAAAATATAAATGTATTAAACTATTAAATTAAAATTATTTTATTTTTCATGAGTATTACGAGCTATGTAATGCTTAAATAATTAAATTATGGATAGCTTTTACCAATCTTTTTATTTTCATTCATTTTCCTATTTTACCATATTGCTCTCGAGAACTATAACAAGATATTTAGTCGCAGAAATCGCCACAAAAATCTTAATTTTAAGCTTGGTTGGCAATGTTGCTGTCGAAATATCTAACGTAAAACATATTTAACTAGTTGTTACTGAGAATTTTTCGTAGAAATGTTTAACTAAATCATTATATAATAACGATATTCAATCTGAATTGTCTCTGTTCTAATTTGGCTTTGTGCTATCAATTTCTATTTTATTAAATTAATTTAATTTATATGTATCGAGGCGGTATCTCGAGAATAATATGTAATTTTTGGTCAAGTTAAGTCACCAACGAATACAAGGATGAGCCAATGTTTAAGTACACTTGGCAAAATTAACATCGTAGATTTTCGTAAGAATTTCGGTCAGATTAATATTTTTCCTTCAGCGTTACTTCACGCTTTAATATTTAACAAATTTGTGATGGCATCCAATTTCGTTGGATCCCGTCATAAAGTTCGAAGAATAGAAAAATCGACAATGTTGAAATGAAAAAAGTCTTCCATGGTAAGCGACTTATTGGAACTCACTTCGTCTTAACGGGTCCATCGGAAAAATCTATAATCGATAGAACCGCATTAATTTGATGATGTAAATGAAGAAAAAACAGAATAAAAATGTTGGCGCAGTGGTGACGATGGTTGTAAGAACAGCGATAAAATTAAATTTACTTGATACTAAGACAACAAAAAGTAGTATTTTGAGAAAAAAAAAACGTTTGTAGTTTTGAAGTTATTGGAAAACTAAAAGTTTAAACTGTAGGGAGAACGTAGTGATATGTTATATCGTTTAAAAAATGCACTTCTCTAGCCGAACATAATTATATTATTGTAAGTTCTTTTGAAATCAACAGCTATCTCTTTTTCCTCTCTGTCTTTTTTTCTCTTTTTTTTTCTTTTTCTCTCTTTCTCTCTTGCTCGCTTTGTCCTATTCTAAGATCGAGAAACTTGAAGGCACTAGAAAAATATTACTTTCGTATCTTTCGTTGGTATGAAAGTATGAGTTGTAAGCCCATTTCTGCAGTCAAATATCAAACCTCGGAAGTATAGCTACCTTTGAAACGGATGTCCGCACCCCCATGTAGAAAGCTGCCCTAGAATGATAGGTGGGAGCGCCCGGAACCCGATGCCATCTAACACGAGGAATTCAACGTGAATTACGAATTTCTTCGTTCGTCTTTTATACTATCTTTTTTCGACATGGTTAATAGTACTTCGAAATTTTGTTGAAATGTATTAAACTCGGCCAGTAAAATATATAAGAAATAAACACAAGTTATTTAGAATGAGATTGTGTTTACAAATTTAATTTATAAAACATTTGCGATATTTCAAAGAATATAAAGATAAAGACAAGAAAACCCCATGAAATGTCAATTCATTGTATCATAGATTGAGTTTAAACAACGTTCCAATTAGCTTTTTAACTTTAACTATTGTATACCAGAACGATTAAAGCTATGTCGTTTCCTTTTAAATGGAAATCACAACTACTTATATAGTTCCACGAAGTATACTCGGCACTTTAGAAAAAGGAAACTCGTTGAAAAGAAATAATCCTTTTTTGATGATTTTATCCTCTATCGGTAACGGTTTGCACCTCGACTAAGGCTATAAGTTTACGGGTTCACAATAAAGTTAAACCTCTAGCGATCAGTTATAGCGACAGGGTCACTGGATGATTTATCGAATCCTTCTGACACCGCGTCGTTAATCTTCTACTGCACTTTATAGTCATCAAGTTGCATAAAGATGTGTATTGCAAGACTATTATGGCACTAACCGACACTTTAACACGTAATAGGCATTCGATTGGTTCATTTGATGAACGTAATTTATCTCGACGCGATAATCGAGAAACGACAAGAGCAATATCGGAAAAAGTTTAATGAATAAATTTTCTTCAAGTACTATCGATTATTTTACCGGATGAAGCGGTTTAAGGTAAGCAAATATATGCGTTTTACAGTTATTAAAATATTGCTCGATTCGATCGCTTTATTTACATTTTTACAGTAACTACTTCAATGTAATATTTAAACAATTTTTTCAATAATTTTTATTATTATCATATATTTATGGTCTTTATAAAATATACATGCATTTTAAAATCGCTCGATAGAGTTTTTTGATATTCAAATGAAAGTAATTAAGAGTAAATGCAAAATGTGTGCTTGCAATGATGTAGAATATTCATTCAATTAACGGAAATGATAGGTACTTAAAGCACAGACCAGCGTGGGAAAATGCTTTCGTATGATCCAAGTGTGACTATTTTTTAATCTCTTTAATGAGCTCGCTGATCATCTGGTTAACGCATGCGCGATACATGCGATTTAAATGTCTCGATAACGACATTATTTAAAGCAATTAAATATTGCCTTTTGATATTTACATTATCGATTTTAATCATTATCAGAGGCACTCTAATTTCGATGAATTTTTTTTTACCAGTAGTCGTTATTGATAGTAGTTAGGTTTAATTAAAAAGAATGTGTTATATAGCGAGCTTGTGCCTGCTTGCTTTATTATTTCGGTATACATTGAAGAACATAGTATGGTGTTTCTTAATTGAGAAAACCTGCCATAATTGGCTACATGATACTCTCTATCGTAAAGCGTAACTTAGAGATAGTTTGTATGAAATATTTAAAGGAAGAAGAGTGGTTGTCTCTTGGTTACACGCCGGATAAGAAGTTTTGCTGCAGTTGCTACAGTGATCTAACTTGAAATTTATTTTTAGAGTTAGGATAACTGCCATTAAAAATGAATAACGACTTAGATTTCTATTTACGATCGAAGTCCGTTCGCCAATGATGCCCTAACATGCATTTCTAAGCACAAACAATTGAATACAAATATTAGTCATTATTCGATTATTGTATTTTTTATCTTCATTAACAAAATAGCAAGGTAATAACTCTTTCAAATTTCTTGGACACATTGAACATTGCTTAAAAGTAAAACATAAAAGCATTTGAAATATTGACAATTTTTTATGAAATTGAAATCCGTTGACTTTTTTTTTATTTTTCGTTATTAATATTGCAGAATTGATAAGGAATATCATAACGATGGGGAGAGTAATAAAAGCAGACTATTCCTCACCGGTAGAGATACGAAGAAGAGATATGAACATAAAACGATGCTGGTTAATGATTGCCAAACATGTTTGGATTGATTCACAATTACTGTTTCGAAGTTTCGTTAGCGAGCATCAAGTATACATAGACGCAAAGTTCGTGAAGACAGCTTCCAATTTCAGACTTTTAGGATATACGTAAGCACTTATAATAATTTCCAAGTATTCAGTATATCTATTCATAGAGTTTTTATTAAATTCCTATTTTCTATTGTTTGACTTCATTCTCTTTTACTTTTTGATACTTAATCTTTTATTTTCTATCACTAACTGCTCATTATCATGTATCGAATCCGCATCTTACACATCGATAGTCGCTTGACTAGGATAAAATAAAACCGTAACAATCCGTATCATAGAAAAGCATACAATTTCGAACATTGATCTTGTTCATGTCGTTTAACAAGTATTTAATGGTGTAAATCTCCTACACATCATTAATAAAAAAGTTGTACTAAGTTATGTAAGGATTTTAATTGGGAAACTGAGAAGGTCATAACGTTACTAAAGTTACTGAAAATAAATTACAACTGATAGAAGATATTTTCATATATAATATTTAATGAGAAATAATTCCTTGTCATTATAATTATTTTATCATTTTAAGATAGATATTTTTTCACAATCGATTTTTTTTTTCAATTTATTAATATTTTTTATAAAGTATAAACACGTACTTGAAAAATCTCGAAGGAAATTTCTTCTTTCCTTTTCATATATTATTATCGTGAAATTCGAAATTGAATATATTCCGAGAACGAAAATTATCGTCTTCGATCATTTGGAGGAGTCTTATATATCTATGTATTTACATGGAAGATTTGAAGAACAGAGGGATTTATATTGAACGTTGTCGAAATCGTTTCTATCAGAGTACAAAGGGGATTTTGGGAACGGATGAAATTCCATGGAGAGAATAGCCATAAGTGATGGAACGAAGGAAGAGCCTTAGGTCAACGAATACGATGCATAACTCAACGCTACGAGCCTCGACCTTTCGTAAAATCTATCATTACCTTTCGATAATCGTCCTTATGGGCGTCTAATCAAATTAATTAGTGAAATTTAATACTGGTAAATTATAATTTACGATCAAGCTATCGAGAACGCTTCTAAGATAGATCACTTTGATACGTGTATTGTTATGCTGAAATGACGTTAATTACGTATGTATTGTAGATGTATCTGATTGATGAGTCAAAGCCAAAGCAGTATTGAATGGAAAATTAGAGATGAATTGATCTTCGTCATTCATACATTTCTATTATACAACTTTTATTCAAAATCGCTCGAACGTATAATATACGTATGAAAAAAAGAAAGAGAAAGAAAGAGAAAGAGAGTAAGAAATTTTTATGGAAGTGAATGATATGAATAACATGACAATGGTATAGATACTATCGATAAGAAATATCAAACTGAAGAGGATTGTAAACTTTCGTAAAAGAGGAAATTTTCGATGAACTACATCGTAATAAGTATTTCGCGTCACTGATAAATTCCTTTCGCGAAGTACAATTTGCAACGGTTCCAACATTCCAAGCTTTATCTTTTACCGCTAAGTAGGCGGCAAACGATCTGTAGATTTCTATCCCTCTCTCTCTTTCTACAACCCTGTTTCTTCTATTTGTGTATGTTTGTACGCTTGAGGGCGCATCCGCAAAGTAGAAGTACTTGCGTGCACGAATGCACGCGAGCGCACGTCGCATAAGCGCGCGTTTAACGCGGATGAAGTATGGTCGACGTTTGAATGGAGAGATTTAAATCAATGTGCCTGACTAGCTCTCACCAGTCGTATAGATAATGCCGGGACGAGTGACGGCAATCGTAAATCCTACAAAGGAATTTAACTACGGAAAAAGAGCGTTCGACCTCGAGCCACACGCAATTGGTTAACGAACCAATCCATGAATAATTTCATTCTTTTTTTATTTATATAGGATTATGTTAAATCTTATAAGAAGGAAAAAAGGAATTTATGCTTCTTACTTTATTGTAGTCTCTAGGAGTAATTGATCAATGAGAAGTAATTTACAATTTTTCTCTTATTAAACATTTTCTGTAAGATTGTTAATTATTTTGATGTTATGCAAGAAGGAGCATTTTCGAGGAAGCTGTATAGAAATTCATTTAAGTGTACGTTATAACATTATTCATGATGATAAGAATTATTCTAATTGGAATTCATTATTCAATGACGGAAAATACAAAATGTTAAAGAAAAATTTTTTCTTTTAACATTTGCTGATGTTGATCTTTGAAATTTTATCTCATAATATTTTTGTTGAAATCTCTTGTAATATTAAAAATAGTAAGAATGTGGTATACATGCCTACAATGAGTATGTATGTATTGTATTTACCTGCTGATAGTGGTGACCATGGGTAGTGGCAATATCGCTAATGAAAAAATATCATTTTCGCATTACAATCGATCTATGAAGGTTGTAGTTACTGCCAGGATTCAGCAATAACCGAACAATAGCGGGCAAATGAGTGCTAGCTATTCTATATCCACTCACTCCTTTTACCTTTCAGCAGCACTTTATTCTCCTCTTTTGCAATGCATTTTCGTTCTCTATCCAGTTCTCTATTTTTCTTCTCTCTCTCTCTTTCATCCACTGTCCTCTCGCCCTTCCTCTTTCTTTTTCAATAGCTTATTATTATGTATATTGTAAAATAGGAGCAATCTGATAAATTTTTCATATATAATATTTCAAATAAATTAAAAGGTTTAAAAAATACTTTAAAATCGAATCTTTATAAAAATACATTGTAAAATTATTTATGACGTCCGTTTCTATCTATATACATACATTATAGAAGGTTGGTCCAACGATTTAGATACCCTTGTAAAGTAACTGATCGAAATTTCAACCAAAACTACTAATCATTATAATACTTGCGTTATTCCATCCTCATTAACCATCTTCTTTTTAACAAAATGATTTTATTTAAACTTTTGACTTCGTATTTTATGTTTAATTAACTAAAAGAAATCATTGCAATCTCGGTATTATGAAATGCCTGTGAATAGAAAATATGAATTATTCATATTCACTTAATCTGCACTTTGCTCTTTGTTTCGTCGAGTACCATCTAAAGCAAGCACCGTATACTCGGAACATGCAATTACAGAGGAATCTTCTAACGCGCTAATAAGCAAAGTGTTCTTTGCTGCTTGCTAGTTGCGCGTACCAAATAGAGATTGAAAGAGAGAGAGAGAGAGAGAGAGAGAGAGAGAGAGAGAGAGAGAGAGAGAGAGAGAGAGAGAGAGAGAGAGAGAGAGAGAGAGAGAGAGAAGAGTGGGAGAGAGAAAAGAAAAAAAAGGAAAGAAAAAATCGAATAGTTAGTAGCAGACGATCCTCTCAAAATACTCGATGCGTACATTTTGTTGAAACACACGCTCCTCGTCTTCTCGATTTCGCCCGACTTCCTTCTCTAGTATACCAAAGCGATTCAAGATAGCTACGTCCGTCCACTTATAACGCTAATTTCTGTGTTCGTTTCCGTCCACTGTTCGTAAATTCCACTTGGCCCGATTCAATGTAACCTCCGTACCGGATATTATCGTACATACACACGGTATTATCAGCGAGCTACTCCCTCTTCCTAATTACCACTATTTCTACTTATAACAGCTGTAATAATTCTGTGACTTTAAAGTTCCTTCGTCGAATGCGTTTGCATTTAGTATGATACCCTGGCGCAATTACCAAGCAGGAGTCATAGAATTTTGACACACGCTTTAACTATCTCTCCTAAATTTCACAATATTCACACTGGTATTAAACATTGTCTTCTATCATTGATACACTATCCTTCTCCAATTCAATCGGAAACGAGTAATAAAATAAATGGTTATTCGACGAAAGAAAAAAGAAAAGAGGTGTTTTGTATACACATATCGTTTAAAAAATAAAGAAGGTTCTAAAAGAAGTTATTGATACGTGAAGAGTATCCTGAATCTAATCAATACCGTGGGATCGTTTTTTTAAATCCAGTTGAAATTCGTGTAATCTGTAAACCGTAAACCAATTTTACGAGACTCGAGTAGCGTTCAATTCATTTTTACTCTTATCTCGATCAAATGCGTACTCTTCGTAATATTTTATAGACTCTACAATATTGAATAACAAAGATCGATCGGTGAAACGCGATCGTGTACATTGGACATATAGAAAATTCGCGTGCGATATTACGTTCTCGGATAGGTCGAACAAATTGAATGGGGGATGGAAATAGGGGGAATTTTGAGGCTTGAACAAGAAGTGGGCAAAACAAATGATATAGAAAAACCAATGCGGTAGATAGTTGAGCATTTGCTATCGAGAATCACGTTAAAAAGTGGAAGATTACTAATTATTTCATTAGATGCGACTTTCAAGTGCTTCATTCTCTATGAAAGCTTCTCGGCGTATCGATTCGCGTGCACGTACCTGTCATTTCGCTTCGCTTCGCTTCTTTTTTGAATTACTCTTTTTTTAACCCATTCTACTATCTCTTATCCTTTTCATATTTTTCCAGTCATCGTTTCTATTCTACATTCCTACCATTTTAAATAACGTTCCACGAGATTCGAAATGCTATATGATTCATTGACGCGATATCAGAAATCTTTCACGTCTTACCGTTATTACAGTAATCTCTATCTTTATCGGTTCTTACTTGCCTGTTCGGCTTCGAAGGGAACCCATCGAACTTCTCACACGATTAAAATCAGATGGATAAACAGTCTTTCGTAACGAACTCAGTCACGGCGACACAAATAATGGTGCTTTTATTTGGCGAACGGGGTAATTCGTTTATCTCCTTTTTCCAGCAATCCGTGGGCTGTTTTAGGAGGGGTAACGGAGAAGAATGAAAAGGGTGAGAGGGAAGAGGAAAGGGGTGGAAAACGGTCGATCGGTCGGTCGGTCCAGTCGAACGCCGGTCGACCAGTCGGACTACATTGAATCAAATCTGGATTACGCGCATACGTTTTTACCTGATTGTAAACAGTTAACAACGGTTCGTGCACGCGTTCGAACGCGTGCAAAACGCGCGGGAGAGCATGCATACGACTGTCGCCGTTTGATTGGACAGCAACCCAACTGACAATTTGCAATTGTCACGAGGAGTTTATTGTTCGACATTCGATGACGGACGAGTGTGATTTTAAGGGAAAAGAATCGAGATTTTCTACCTATTCTACTTCTCATAGTGACTGGAACTTTTACATAGGAATATCTGAATGTCTCTTTACTTACAGGTGTACTATAGTACTTGCCAAGAGAAATTTATTATTTTTTAATATATTGGTACGTTGGAAAAGTAATTTATTTCTAAAAAGTATAAAATACTTAAGAGTTCCCATTTAACCTCTACTGCATATGTTATTCTTGTTGCTATAGTGATAATAACGAATAAAAATAAATAGCAATAGAAATAAGAAAAATAGTATACTATATATGGATATTTTTGATAATTATATTTTCATAGTTTCAAGAAGCTTTTAGTTATTTACTGAACGATATTACAGGTAAATTTTTCCTCTAAAACCTAGTGTAAAGCTATTGAGTGGAGATGGGTTTTCATGGAAAAATAATAGAAAATCAAAGTTGGAAGGTACGGAAGAACGCAATATCGATTCTGGTATTGCAATTCGATGAAAAAAAATTTTTGTTATCTAGTGGATTAATCGATTCGGTGATAATAAATTCTGTGGATTATTCAGTAATAACTAACAGTATTTTTGTTCGTAGACAAATCGAAAAGATTCACGTTCGCTGCGGGAAACTCTGATTATTTCAACGAGTCCCGTTTCGATTTCCGATAATTCCTTCGGTTCTTTAAAATTTAATGTTCGTAAAATAAACTTTCGAAAACCGAAAGTGCCGTCAGATTAGATGTTCGCAAGAATTAAGTTCAATGAGATCGTTGGTTCGACTTGATGGCAATTTTACATAAAGACGCGAAATTTATAGTTAAACTTTTTGAACATGAGATAAACATGAAAGTCTGCGTTTTTTCTCTCGTTTAATATCATCTCTATAACTTGAGTTCAATTTCAGTTTTTTTTTGTTTCACTCTCTTGCGCTCTTTATCGTTGAATTCATCCACCTTGTCTTTTATGAAGGAAGAAGTTAGTTGATCGAGTGAGACCTCGAGTCGTACGACTACTGGTCGATACCGCTTGTTAATTTCGTGAAATTAGAAAGGCAAGAAAAGTGCACTTTCGTCTCTGCAAGGAAGAAGTCAAGCGAATTTTACTATAGAAAGAAGCAGACGACAAAAAGGGAGAATCTCTCTAGACAACGTGTATATATATATATATATATATATATATATATATATATATATAAATATAGTTATAAGAGGAAGTACGTCTATCTATATACATTTCTCGATCAGTTCACGGTATCAAACTGCTAATTAGCTCCTCGATCGAAAGTTACTCGATCCGCGTACTTGAAGCTTTCTGCCTTTCCATTGGTCCGTTTAGCCGTTATCAAATGATCGAAAAATTTACCTAGAAGAGCAAATCCAAGACAACGAAATTGATGTTAGATCGCGAAACTTTGAACGACAATTGAGAAGTTGATTTCGATTAAGTTTTAATAATACCTCTGTCTATTTCTCTCTTACTGTCTGTTCTCCTTTGATTCCGACACAAGACTTAAGTCATACAGTCAGTATTATTTCCTAAAATGAGCTTTCTATAGCGAATTTAATTATTAACGACGTATGTAATTTCGTATTATAGAAATTAAAAATATTTTCCTTTTTTTATACAAGATTTTGAACATGAATACATAGATTTTGTACATAAATTTTATTATTTTGCGTGAAGTATCGTGAAATCTAGCGTGATTAAATCAATGAAAAAATTTATAAAAGCTACAATTTGTCAGAACGAATCTCGAAAGACAGGTGAGTCCATTCGTGAAAATAAATACTATTGTTAGTGTACAAGCATATACGTCAGCTCCACGATACTTGAAAATCTCCAGAACGATATTTGTAGGAGTTAATTTTATCCAACTACGCAATATTCGTTTTAATATTTATCGTGAATGTTGAACGAACGCGAACTGGGTGATAAATAATCGGGTGGGTGTGATACAAATATATACAATTGATTAATCTCTTGACGTTGTGGAAACATTTTGCTTGCAATGTTATGATTATTAAAAATTGAGAAGAGTTCGTTGTTGAGAAAAATGAGTTAAGAAGAATAAGAGGAGTTTTTAAGGATACAGAACGATAGAATTTCATTTAGAGAAGCGATCGTAATGAATAAGTATGAAAAGTAAAGAATGGTTTTCTTGGGAACTCTAGGAGAAAAAGAACGACATGAAGGTAGAAAAATAGGGGTTGAAGACTCAAAGCAAGAAAGACAGAATGATAGAAAAGCACACTAGAAAGAGAAATAGAAATTATCAAAACGAGATGTCGTATTACGAAAGTGTCAGATTAATTACATAAGTCTTGTTTGCTATGTAAATAGCGGAAATGTGATATAGCGTCAGAACTGAAAGCTAAAACATTAAAGTGGAATCCGAAGTTTCCCTGGAATACATACATACATACATACATACATACATACATACATACATACACACACACACACACACATATATATATATATATATACATACATACACATATATATCTGTATCACCTGTCGTGTGGATACAAATCCTGAAAATTAGAACGATGTTCAACTATACAGCAATCTGTTTATTGAACGAATTCCGATTGAAGTCCGTCAAATATTCGTATGATCAATCGATGCTGACAATCTAAATAGATCCTATATCTCCACATATATCTTCACATATAAATGTAATGTTCCATTCGTGGAAAGATATATCTCCTCTAGGATATTGCACTTTCACTAACAATATTTGAACAATCAGAAAATATTTCTGAGCTTTTAGAATAGGAAATATCGATAGTTTGGATCAAGATAATGAATAAACGTCTATACTAAAATATAAGATTTGTTTGTTTGTCGTAGCGTAAATTATTGCAGTAGTTGTTATTTAAATAAAATATCTATGTAATTATATTATTTACAGTAAATAAAATGATTAGTATATTTCATAATCAAGATATTTTAATTTTCTATAAAAGTACATGAAACAGTACTTTACACTAGTCATACAAGAGAAAGTTTCCTTCTCTTGTCAGAAAGTTATGTTTCAATCTTGAATGTACACGTATCTTCGTCGAGGCAATTAATATCGGAATCGGTCGGAGTAAAGCTATTGTTTTTCACGGAACTAGCGTCGAGGTAGTAAAGTTAAACAATACGAATTCAATATAGAATATTGTAGACTATAAGATACGTCTTGTAACATCGTCGAATCTATCTTATCAGAAACTGAAAGAACAAATAGCAATTGCTCTTCGTTATAGCATGTTACGAATACTAAATTAATTTAAATATCTGAATATATAAAAATCATAAAAGTGTTATAAATGATGAATAAAAATATCTACTTCTAAAACAAGCTAGCATTAACCCGACTATGTTGTAAACGTTTCGCGTCAAAAGCGGGAAACCTAAAGCAATATTCGACTTTAACACTCAACTTGAACACTCGATGTGCAAATTACTTTATTAAACTGAAACTTCTGTTAATTTTGTTAAAAATCATTACAGTTGATATTTTTTGTATCTTTGTTAGCGATCTTGCTAAAAGGAGTTCAGAAAAATTTTTAAAACGACAAAAATAGAAAATAAAGAAAGAAATACAAATAGTAAATCAAAAACAAATTATGAGTAATTATGTTTAAAACCTTCGGTACCTAATATGAATCTACGTAGAAGTTGCGCGTGCAATAACATTCATGCTTTTTTTGCCTAACGTTTCGAGGACAAAAATCCACTAGAAGAAGGAAAGAAAGAGAGAGAGAGAGAGAGAGAGAGAGAGAGAGAGAGAGAGAGAGAGAGAGAGAGAGAGAGAGAGAGAGAGAAGAGCCAGAGAAGCAGAAAGCAGCATATTTTAATGTGGAACGTAAGTCGACAATTCGCAGGCTGCTCGGTGGCTGTACTCGAGAAGGGGAGGGTGACAAAAATGCCTCGTATCGGCGACAGGTAGAAAGAGAGAGGAAGGAAAAGAGAGAAAGAGGGTGAGCTTTCGCAGTTACGGCGAGGAGAAGAGAGGAGTGGCCTGATCATTACGGCTGCACCAGGGCACTTCGGTTTGAGCACGGTGCAGTCTGAGGGTTCTCACTTACCGCGGAACCGTGATAACAACTACCTACATACCTACCCTCCTTTTCCTCCTCAAATTCCTCCTCTTCACCCCTCTCTTTTCTACTCTCTTTCTTTTCATTTTCATCTTGCTTGATATGTCTTTTCTCTTTTTCGCACTTTCCTCCATATTCCTCGTTCTTATCCTTTACTCTTCTTTTTTTTTAACGTTTATGTTTATCCTCGCATATTTTTCCTTCTTTTGCTTCTGTTTCTATATTTGTTCACCTTCCTTTTTTTATTTTTTTTTTTTATTTCGATCAATGGCGATGTCTATTCATTTATCTGTTTTCTATACCTCCGTTTCTTAACGTTCTTTTTCTTATCTCATTTTCGGTCTCCTAATTTTATTTCAACTTCGTATTTGATTTTATTAGTCTATTTATTCTTATATATACATGTTTACACATTCATTTTTCATTTTTCTTGTCTTTCTTTTTCTCTTTCTCGTTTTCAGTTGGCTCGTCGTTTATATGTATATTCTTGTGTCACGTCTACGTTATCCCTGTCGTTTCTTAGTCGATTTCACTTGTTCTCTTTTGCCATTTTCCTTTTTGATATCGTCTTACGTTTTACATAAAACAGTAACGAGTATTCCGAGTGTGATTCTCTAGAATTTACATCTCTTAACTTATATTCTTCCTTTGTTTCCTTCTTCTTCTCTTTAACAGTACTGTGTAATACGTTACGAACGTCCGATTCGTAGAAAAGGCTCGATGAAGATAATGCTCCTTTGGCGGGCACGTTGTAGATGCATATTTTATGAAAAGGGGAAACATAAAGACGTGAACGTGAGCACTTCTCTCGAATGGAAGAAGAGAAGGAGAATATCACTAAAAGTACTTTCGTATTATCCGTGATATGCATTCAGCTTGTACCACAAGAATAGAATAAAAATTTAAGATCGATCTATATTCTAAGCATCTTTTCGAATATGGTTGTTAGTTTTTTATTAAATATATGTAAATTTATAAATTATTGATAGCTATTATCTATATTTTTAAGTATGTTCAATAATGAAACTAACTTCTCGATTTGGCAAGGAAGTTTTTCTTCCTAGACCTATGGTGAAACATCGAAACTTTATGATCGGTTCGCTATGTTCGTAATTCCTTGTTCAATTTGAACTGTCCTGGGAGACCTCTCCCCTTATATAGTTATATTATTGTGATGATTTTTATTGATACAAATATGCGTGCACATACCTACTTATTTGAAAAACATACACACACATATTTATTTGAAAAATATCATAATTCCTGCAAAACTCGAAATGAAATGAAAAAATTTTATTTTTATCGTCAACATGCGGTCACGGTAATTAAATGGTATCATTAACTTAGAGAATTTGCGTTTCTTGCTATAGTCTGATACCTATCTCATTCCTGATAATTAATGGGAAACGAAATTTATTTACATTCGATACTGAAGAGCTCAGATGGGTGATATGATGTGTTCCGTGTAACAATATATTTAGTTATCGATAGATATATTACAATTGTGTAATTTGAGTTCTTGTTATAGACAAGTTTTGTATATATAGCATATTTGTTTAATGTTATATTCGTGCTAACTACTTCAACGATTGAGGGTTGACCAGTATCGTATTTTCGTGATATGTTTAGATTCGAATGTTCTGACGATTAATTTAAGATTTATTCTTCTTTTAGACTCTCAATGAATTATTTGGGAAGACGGTCGGATTGATTTGGAAAAGGGCAAGAAAAGGGAAGATATCATTTCTTATTAGTTGGAGGTGTGTTGAGATTGTTCGTTTCTATATGCATGTACACAGTGTCATAATTCAGTCGGTATTAGACGAAGTTTATGATACATTTTTGTAATACGAAGAAAACGTTTCACAATTTTTTTTCTCAATTCAGTCTATTGTCATTCAATAGTTCTATAGAAAATTATAGTCTTCATAGAAGCTCCAACCGATTTACTTGCGAGTAGTGTACCTGCTTTTGCATAGTCTTCGTCCGATAGTTCATAGTTTATAAAACAGAATGTGGTTTCTCGTATTTCGATTAGATATCTTGTTGCTTTCAAAGCTGAGGTTCATCTCAACCAATTGGAACAATTGTGAAAGAGGTAATGCAATTGAGAACAGGTGTCCCATTAATTTTCGGGATACGGTAGTGTGTACTGTGGGAGCAACAAGTTTTATAGGTAGACATGTATGTTCTACGCATGTATGCGCTATGTCGATAGGTATAGTATAAAATAAGGAGATGCGTGTAAGAGTTAGATTACACGTATAACATATATCACACGTTTACAATAAGTTTATTATCAAGTTTGTCTTTTGAAGTAGTAATAAAAGTAAGAATAAGGTTATCTTGATCATGAATCTATCTATAGAGTTTATTAAAAACTATACTGTTATGAGTCACTTTGCAGGTTCATAATTTATGAATTTATGCGAGAAAGCTACACGTCTGAGAGAAATGTCGATATAAATATTTAAAGATTTATAACGCACAATTCCGTTTTGGTAAGAACATTGTTTTAATTGAAACATCTTTTACTTAAAAAATTCTTATTTTTTTACTAAGATTATATTTATTTAAGGAAAATATACGTCATTGTTATTTGACTGTCTTATTTATTTGTTCAGCTTTTCTCTTCTTTGCTTCTTGTTTCATTTTGAATGCTTTTTCTGAAATCCGAGTGTTTCAAATTTACATCCTCGTCATAAAGAGCTTTCTTTATGAATATAACTAGTAGTAACTTTTAATACCGACAAAAAGTTGTGTAAGTACTTACGTCGCAAAAGGCACTTCCTTAACTTTGAAACCTCTAGCTCTATTGCTATTTGACTTTTTGGTATATCCGTGAATATATGTATATCCGTTTAAATATATACTTGCATATACATATAGATGTAATATGAAAATGTGCGTTAATATATTAAAGGAAAATATGTATATAGGTATTTAGCAAATATCATTTTGTTTAAATTGAATTAGAAATTATTCCTTGCAGTGAGCCATATCTACTCAATGCAATTCGATGATATCTTTAAGACAATAGAGCCAAGATTTAAAAATACCATTAATAAATATGAATAATTCTATTCATACATCGTGAAAGAATTAAAAACAATATTAGGAGGGAGAAAAATATGGCTCAGTGATTTCAACTGGATTTTAATAAACGAGATTTCCTGAATGATTGAATATTACATTCACATTGTCCATTGTTATCAAAATAAAATCATTATTGTCTTTCTATTAAATTTTTTTATAAAAAGGAGAGTAAAAAGAGAGAGGAAGAAAACAGAAAAAAGAAAATATTTTCTAGTATATAATAAAAAAATATAAATGGATTTTAAGAAAAGGTGAAAACAAAAAATAAATTTTGCCAAGGTCAAATATATAATACAATAGTTTCAGAAAATGAAATTGTATAACTACTATTCGGAAAAGTGGAACACGTTTTACCTTGCTGGTCGATATATGTAAGAACATACATTCGTGTTTTCTTCGTGATACGTAGAACACGATACGTCGGAAGGAAGCCAAAGTAATCGCAACCGCAAGATAATCTTCTTCGTTTCTTACCTTTCGGTTCTCTACCTCTAGTTCGACCTCGCGAATCATGTTCCCTCGAAGAAACTCCAATCCATTGCCAGATAATCGGTTGGTAGGATATAGTATCGATTACTTTCAAAATGTATAATAATTATATCTAATATAATTTCAAAATATAATAATAATAATAACAAAAACGAATTGTAATTTACTATAGAGAAACAGTTACAATTTCAACATGGATATTGTATCAACAGAAAAATGATATATGAAAAACTATGCAGAAAATATGTTAATGAATACGTCGAATAACGGAGAAGGAGAATGTACATATATGTATATATATATATATATATATATATATATATATCGTCTTGCAACCTAGCCTTGATATTAACAAAAGGCAAAGGTTAGGAGAAAGCGATCGATAACGGAGGAACGGTTTCGATTTTAAAGGAAGATAGGGATGACATGGAACGTACATTAGGATATATGATATTACATTGGTAGTATAGCAAGAACGTCAATCAAAATCTGAAGAAGACTTTCGAGAATGGGCCAAGAAAAGAAATCGAAGTGATATTAGACTGTTTTGATTATTTATCGGACATTGATTTTAAATCTACCGTGTAATTTTTACGACGAAATACAAATTTATTTTCTCATTTAACTTCCCTTTATTTAATAAAAATAATAAATAAGTAAGAATAGTAAAGAAATAAGAAGTACAATGTTATTATTCTTTTACTCTCGGTCCTTTTTTGAAGAATAAAAAACATAAATGCGAACGTATATGATCCAGTAAAGCATAACTATGCATTTGAAGATGGTTCGCATTAAATCCAGTATATGACTTGTGCGTTTACATCTCTTTAGCTCGTAAACCAACTTGCCACCATCATCACCATCGCCCAGGGCACGTCCATTATACGTTTACGGTTGTTTTGATTATAGCACTTCAATGACATTCCTACGACTAACGGAAGTAGGATTCATCCTGCTAGATTATCAAACATAGCAAGATATGAAAATACGTGACCGAGAAGATACATAATTCACTGAAATTGATGCTCGATTAGATTGAAAATTGATAAAACAACGAAAAGCTAGATCTTGAAAGATACGTTGTAATGATTGTGATAGTTGTTTTACTTTTATTTTTATTTCAATATCGATTGAAACGAGTTTTTGATACCGTTTTATTTCCTCACCATTCTAGAAAAAAAATTATTGCTTATCATTTCAATGCAGATCGTTGGTATAATTACAGCGTGTTAGTAACTACGCAAAGCAGACATTCATACTCCATGCGGTATGTAATTATTCGCAATCAATATAAGTGCATTTTGTATTATCATTCGTTCGAGATAAATGGAAAATTCTGTGCATTACGTATGCGCATTCGATTGTAAAATGCGAACATATTGCCCTCTAACTATCGTAACGAGTCACAGAGCACATTATTTGAAGGATCTTGAAGGTATTTCAATGGAAAGATGAATCAAAAGTGAAAGAGAAATAAAGCATCCTTCAAAAGCATTTGCTTCCTAGATATGTATTATACAATCGATGCACGGTCATGGTCATATTATAAAGGGGAGAGGCCGTGGAATTTTTATTCTATAGCTATCTTGGACATAATCGAAAGCCAATAGGTAATACGATAGGGCTAGAACAATATTGCATGATTCGAGAGCTTATTTCCTTTTTCAAATGGGCGGACTACTCTACACAGGAAATTCTATATCCAACAAATTGTTTGAGTCACCCTTATGCGTCCCTATAATTTCGAAAATGTGTTGAATGTTAGAAATGATTTTCATTTGATATTTCGTGTTGAGAAAACGCGTGTTTTATGCTGTTTTGACACTCGTTAGAGTGTACTTTTTAAGAGCACTCTTGAGTATCTCTCAGAAGAAATGCATCATATAGTGACACTAATACACATATTAATGCAAGTATAGGAAGTAGACGTATGTGTGTAATTCAGATACCTTTACTTTATCTTTCTTATCACTTTCAATTCGATAGATTTTTTTTAATCATGGTAATAAATCTTTCATATTATTTTATGTGACCATCTGAATTAATCTGCAATCAGCGATTTTATTCAGAAAATTTATTTTTAAATATTTAATGCATATTCATGATTAAATTGAAAGTATTTTCTATATCATTGAAAGAATATATTTTATATTCAAATACAACATACGATAATAATTAATTTTATATTCCACAATTAATTTTGGTTCTCCGTTTATATAATTAATTAACTCCATATACATTATCGTACATATAAGTACCTATACTAATCGATACTTGTTCCGAAACTTGTTTGAAACTTTGAAAAACAAATCCATGCTTTGAAATTGTATTCTAATTTCAATGTATAATTAACATAATAACATGATATGTTGAACGAAATTAAAACAAGTTTTCACTACTTTGATGAGAAGTGATCAACAGAATTTAAATTTGAGAGTTAAAAATTACGAAGATGAAATACAGTGAACGCAAAGACAGTCTTTTTAGATTATTTCCGTGATTAAAGTCGAGGTAAACATAAACAATGTCTCTCTCTCTCTCTCTTTCTCTTTTTCTCTCTTTTACAATATAAAAAATACATTATACAATCATATGTTAATGTTTTTAGCTTGATATGAAATTATTAAACTTGTTTGATTTTTATTGTTTTATTAATTCTTTCTTTTTCTTCCTTTTTCTATTCGTTTTCTCTTCAACAAATTTTTGTAATAAAATATATTTATAGATAATTTCAAAAAAATATTTAATACAACGGGAAATCTTATCTTACAAGTAAAAACTAATGGTAGATAATATTTTATATAGAGAATATAATAACCTGTCAAAAGAATGAAGAGAAGGCATGGAATATTCTGTTCGATATGGCAGGTGTTCACAGAGTAACTTTACAGCTATTTGATAGTAATTCATAATCTGTCTCTTTCCTTTTAACTCGAATATTATTCACATCTGAATGTACTAAGAATCAGTAATTATTTATTAATTATAATATGATATAATATAATTATTCTTTGTTGATATAAATAATATTTTTTTGCGACTCATTTGATTTTATAATTGTAAACTTTTTAAACTGTTGAAATTTCTTAACACTAGAAAATTTAGTTGTTTTGTTGTGTAGATTGTATGACTGTAAGTTATTCATATTGCATTTTTTATAATTAAATTGTATTCCAACACAACAATAAGAAAAGGCTTATTCTTTAAATAATTCATACATTGTGGCTAAACCGCACATTGACTGAGATATGAACCTCGGTAATCACAGAAAAGTGAAGAATTCGAATAATTTTCATAATAAAAAATTTATTAGTTTTTTCGATATCTGAGATTTTATCTTTCTACCTTAATTATTAGAATAAGACGAAATAGAATTAAATATTGTTTTTTTTATATTTTGCAATCCATTATATATAAATTGCAATAATTGTATATAAATCATAGTATATAAATTTGTATGTTGTCAGACAAATGATCTAATGATTTTAAGTATTAACCCCTTTTTTTATTGTCTTAAAATGCTGTCACCTTCGAATATGAGACGTTTTCAAACACAAACTGGTTTTACCCAACGATCAATAGATTTGAAATATAATCGCTGGAAGGATGTGATTATAAGGAGAGCATTTTCTACCATGAAACGATTTTCTATTTACGTATTTCATAATAGTTTCGTAAAACGATGCAGATAGAAATAAGCTAATGAATTTATGATATTCATGTTTCTCTTTTCATTGGGCAAGAAACAATTGTTTATAAGAACTTCATTCTTACGGTTTTATGGATATGGATTCTGAAAGCGATAAACTTAGAAAACAGTTTCTTCCTATTCTCCGCGTCATGGTTGCCTCTATCTAATACTGAATAGTGTCGGAATAGCAAAGGATAAAAGTGTCGTATAACCATGTAATAACCTCTTTCATCGACACTATCAACGATGTTACCACTAGCCTTCTTCCCCTTTTCTCTCTTCGTCCCTCTTTCTTTCTCTTCCCAACTTTTACATTTATCTCTTTTTCTCTTGTTCATCGATCTACCCATCATCTCTACAAACATCTACTTACTTGTCTATACTTAACATACCTTGAACTATAGATATGCTAAAACTTACGTATTTTGTAATATCCACATACGTACTACGTATTAATCGAAAGACATACGAAAGTAGTTGCATACATTTTGTAGACTATATATAATAAGTACATAATTCTCAATTAATTCTTTCTTATTTTCCTAGATTTATCGAAGCATACATATATAAGTATATATACTGAGTAATATCTAAATCATTGGCAATTAATTAATTATCTTCTCTTTTTACATTTATTTACAAATCATAATAGTCCGTCCTATTTAATTTCCGTTTACTTTTTATTTTCTTTTCATCGTTTCTATATATACCTTTTTCGTAACAAAGTTTTACTCGGCAAAGACGAAAATTTGATAGTCAGTTGTATTCAATTATGTATTTGCTGTGTAAGCAATAATTATCACATGCAATTAAGAGAAGTTGCTGTGCCTAACTGGAACACTTGCCGAGAGAGTGAGGCAGTAAGAGAAAATGAAGAATATAGCAAGAGAAACCGAAGATTGAAAGGAGATGGTGAAAGCTTTTGGCGAACTTCTCATTCCATATTTCGCTGACTGCCGAAGTGTCGGAATGGAAGTTATTTCTCTTTCTCTCTCTTTCTATTTCTCTATTTCTGATCACACACAAATATATCTATATATCTGATTTTCACTACTCTCCCTCTTAACGCATACTTGAATCGAAGAGATTCGGGTAACTCGATCTCATTACTTAAGCTCAAGTCGCACGCTTTACGAGAAGCAAAGATCAGTTCATTACTTCATTACAAACATTTTCTCATACAGCGGCGAAGTTTCGGAATATTCACCATCGTGTTAACGTTTCTCGAATTATATTTATAAAAAGTATCTCTAAGTGTCAGATAAAAAAGCGATCGAACTATTATAATAAATGAAAAACGAGTAAAAATTATTTTGCATCATTCTTTATCTAGAATCTAATAAAAGTAAATCATATTAATAATTTCTAAAATAAAGATAATACATGTTCATCTAAGATGTATTAATATACATAAATTTATAATAATCTCTCTTATATAAACTGACAATGTGAAATATAACTATATCAAGGGTAGGTTCCATTTCATTTTCATAGTCTTAACAATATTTTTTCTCAATTAGGAAGCGATAATATTTTTACGACGATATTTCGTTTATTATTGTTTTGTGAGGCCATATCGATATAGTACCATCAACTGTTATATCGTTTCTTAAAAATTAAGGTCGACACTTCGAAACCACTATAGGATCTACAAAAATTTTAATCTGAAATTTATATGCGCAATAGTTACGTGTAAATAGGATGTTTCATAATGTGTTCTATTTCACTTCGTTTCTGTTTATCTTATTAGTTTTTACGCGAGAATTCTTGTCTTAAAAGATCTTTTTCGTCGTTTGAGTAAGAAACGGAATACAACAAACTTTCGAGATTCGTGGAAACTCAAATAAATGTCTTAATCTGTTGTATTTACTCTTGGAATAAAATTAAAGTCTATCTTTGATTTAAATTCATTTATGTTAACGTTTCTGTTTTTTTACATTGAAACGATTTATGAGAATATTTATTTACGTTATGTATTTTTTGATAATCTTATTAACAAATCTGTAACTACATATAGACTCATATTTTTGTAACATGCCACGAAATTGTGAGAAATCGCCAGAAGTTAACATTTATGCATAAGAAGAGACAACAAAGCTTCTTGTCATCAGAACTAAAATCGTTCCACTGCTTTCCAACGTGAGTTTTTAGCAAGTCTAATGCCATGCTAATAATACACGGTAAAATATTTATGTGATATATATCCTACATATATGTATACATATACATCTATACAAATCAGAAAAAAGAATGAAAGCCATGATACAAGAATAGGATGTTTTTAGAATTTGTTAATCTTTGTCTACATTCATATTGTCTACAAATAATCACGAAAATGACTTTATAATGACTAAATAAACAATATAAATAATACATATTTCTTTTCTTCTCAATGTTTAATCCATTAATTCCAGGAAAACAGTGTCATGATTCGTTTAGATCAGTATAATAATTACGTTGATGAACAAAATGAACCTGTGAACTCGTACATTCCATTTATTCTCATGGGTTCGATCCATTTTTTGTTCTCATTACTCTATGTACATTCACGTCAAAGAGCAAATTAATTTTCTTTTATGCATCATCCTTCGCTGAGGTTTACTCGTTTAACTTGACATCTCATTCGCTAGGAAACTCAAGAGGTTCGTTAAAATCTTCTATCATGATAACGTCTTTTAGATTTTTATCAGAAAACCTAAGAGACTTTCTGTGCATCGTATGTTTCATGACAGAAACAAACGTATCGTCCACTTTGAGACAATTTGTTATCGAGTATTGAACATGATTTACATAAAAAGATAAGCTTCTCTGGGCATCATTGTGGTTAATATAACTTTGTTAGGACTAACATTGTGGGAATGTTGGTAGAACTTGTGGTTAGAATTGAAGAGAAAAAGAAAGAGAGAGAGGGAGAGAGAAATAGCGAGATAGCGATTTTCCTGGACATGAAAATCGCTCGAGCGTGTGCACAGAAGGGGAGAAGGAAAATATAACGTATTGTATGAACGTTCGATAGGCGAGTAAGAGGATAACTTATTGTACGTAATATCCACTGCGTGTGCTCGCGGAAAACAGTACACGTCGATAGTCTCGCACGCGACTACTTTCTTCTCTTTTTCTCTCTCGTTTATTTCTTTGCTTCATTGCACGATACATAAAGTTCAAAACGCAAAGATTCGTTTAATTCTGTTGTACACGATTAATTCTTACTTTGTTAGAATTCCTATGTGCTATAAAACCGAGGATGTCTCGATTATTCAAAGGTTTATCTTTCAAAAAAATAGTTACGAATATACTACTTAAAAAAGGATAAAGGATGTCTTACAATGCTTTCTACTGTGACATCATATTCGATTCAATCTTTTTAAATTCAATAAGTGTATTTGGTTCCATTTTAAAGCTTTTTACCTACTGAAGTAATTACGAAGAATTTTCTATTGTTTCTTGTTGCTGCATGTTCCAAAATATTTTCGACAGGAATTTATCTCAATTTATTATTCAAACAGCAATTTATAGAAAGGTTTTGTTCACACTGAAGTAACATAATCTGAGAAACATTTGTTTTTTATTTCAGTTATAAAACTATACTTGAGTATCCGCTGAAGGAACATTTGTTTCTGGTCATGTGTTCTATATTTTTCTTTGATCCTTACTGCTACGAATTTCAATAAGCAGTGACATTTGTTATTGGTAACAGAAACCTTGAAAAATATTGAATAACAAGCGGCGACTTTTTCAACATATATGTGATAAGAATAAAAAATTCTCAGTTGTTGCTTTAGTGTGGACAAGGCTAAGAAAAATATTTGAGAAGAACAGTAGAGTTTTATTTCTTTTTATTATACGGAGTGTTCGGCAAAAGTAATACAATATTCCTCGAGTTCATTTATATCGTTATTGAAGATTTTTCAGTGTTTCGTTGGTTTTATACACTTTCAAATTATTTTATAGTACGAAAAGGATTTTGTTGGCATAATTGATTTAATGTGAAATAATTTAATGTCAGATAATTCAATAACAGTTTTGCAAAGCTCATTTCCAGTTTTGTCAGTATATATATGAGAAGTGTTTGTAAAGAACTGTATGAATGTATTGCAAAATTCTTTTCTCTTTCCCTTATCGTACATATTTGATTAGTTAAATATTTAAAAACATATCTTTAAACCTATTTTTTATAACATTACGTACGCGAAGCTCGTAATTTGTAACGCTTTGAGAGAAAGTCTCACCAAGAATTATGTAGACAGAAAAGAAATTAAATAAAATAAGAACAGATTATTTCGTAAAGGAAAGGAAGAATAAATTTAATAAATTTACGATACAAAAACGAAAAAAGAATAAAAGTATCGAAATAAATTTTCATTTAATACCCGTACTTTTCTTAATGCTATACAATATATTATTACTTTTATTATGAAACTCAATAGGGAAAGGAGCGGGCATATGAAAAATTAAAAGTTTAGTGAGTAGGTCGAGTGGTGTTAAAATTTTACTATTAGAAAACACCATTAGTGGATTTTTTGATTATCAAAGTTTTCTCCTGAATTCTATTTCTATACTCTTAGAATAAGTCTCTTAGAATAATTCTAAGTACATTTACACCTTTCACTTAAGGTATTTATATAATAAAAAATAAAATGCTTATTTTTAGAGAAAACAAAATATTACTCCTTTGAATAATTCATCAGAAAGATAAGAATAAATATTCTATTAATTTTCTTATTGCTTATAATTCAGAATTATTTATATAATATTATGAATTAATATTATAAATAATAAAACAGAATGTTTATTTTTTTATGTTTATAAAAATCATGCATAGGTGCATAAATATTATTTCTTTATGTATTATACTACAGGTGATTAAAATGTTCCTTACAATTTTATTTTCTTAGTATTTATAATGCAGCATAATAAGTTTGACGACTTGATGCGCTTAAGCTCATAGAGATTACTTTGGAAAAATTTAAGGAACACGTATACTATACGAATGAACAGAAATTTTATTTTTAAAAACAAAAAGAATGATGAAAGTGGCTCGATGGACATTACAAAATATGAAAAAATAGTATAGACGAATTAGATGAATGAAACAATAAATATAATAGTAATAGGTTTGTCACGGAAAAGGTTTTCTCGCACGAGCAGTTTAAACGTGTCTTGAGAATCCAAGTGGTTCAAAACAAATCGTGAGTTCTGTTTATGGCGCGTGAAAGTGTAAACCCATATAACGGATTGTGTCATGGCACTATAATACAATCTCTCTCTCCTTCTCTGTTACATCTCGAGTTGTTTCTTCGCCGACACTTTCTGTTGGAAATAAACTAGG
This sequence comes from Vespula pensylvanica, assembly GCF_014466175.1. Classification (NCBI taxonomy): domain Eukaryota; kingdom Metazoa; phylum Arthropoda; class Insecta; order Hymenoptera; family Vespidae; genus Vespula; species Vespula pensylvanica. The sequence continues at coordinate 3,607,273 of NC_057688.1, forward strand.
AACTTTGTTCAACGATACCATGCAGTTCTTATTCATATGAGAGTCATTCTTCGTTGAGAGCTATTAACCTGTCGGCCTTAATATCGCCAGAAACTTTCCACGTTCAAAATATTTGTAGGAAAATTTTTAACAAAAAAAAGATTTTTCAAATTGTTCTACCTATATCACATAATATTCTCTGGCAAATTACGATAATAGTTTCAGATTAGTAAGCAAATATGACTAGTCTGAATAATCGTCGAGAATTCATATGATCATATTTGGTAATTCGATTGTTCTGATTTCTTGAATTAAAGATTACCTCGTTCTCTTCCCTCACTCTTCACTTGATATTCGGGTCAAATGATTTAATGGTTAAATATAATAATGACTTTTGACATTGAATCTTGAATATATTAATCGTATTTTTTAATTTTTTCCGAACAGGTCTAAATACATTCTATTACTATATGTAATGTATGTCTTCTAATATTATATATAATTCATTTTAAAATATTACAAAGTCTGTGTAAGATATTATGTTGTCTTATATGAAGAACAATATGCGAATCTGGGGTGTTTGGAAGAAACTGCTATTCTTCCACCAAATGATTTCGATTTTCTATCTCTCTCTAGAAGAAACAAAAAATTGAAGCTACTGCTAGATTAACTAATGCTACTGTTGAGAATAATTTTAAAACGATTACAAATCAATGAGAGTGAAAATAATTTGCTTACATTATCTCGTGAGTTACAAGTCGCTTTCACATTTGATATAACTTAGATACCTTTCTTATTAAAATTTTTATACATGATAGATAAACCTGCGACTATAGCAAATAGTGAAGGTTTTCTCTTCATACGGCCGAGTTTTCCTTTCTATCGGTCACATGTTATCACTCACTTGCTATTGTTAGATGTGCTCCCATTTTCAAACATTAATATTACATAATGACATTTTGCTGTAAAATATAATACAATCACAATTTCTCCATTACGAGGAATTAATAGCCATAGGTGTACGTAATAAAAATGAAATATAATAAATAAAATATGTTGCTAATCAAACAAGATAAACTGAAGTTAATAACCGGAAGTTTTAAATAGGGAAACAAAAGCAATGTAAGTCTTGAAGAGAACGAATAAATTCTTTTGAAAGACTTAAATTAGCGTTCTTCCATAAATGGAAGTATAAAATCCTGCTGCGAAGTCCAAGAGAAGAAAATTATTATTATTTTCGCGATTATGAAAAGGAAGAGAGGAAGAGAGAGGTGAAGAAGGGAAAAAGAAGGAAGTAGCTTAGGCGACATCATTGCAACGCTGATTTCTCTCTCTCTCTCTCTCTCTCTCTCTCTCTCTCTCTCTCGATATATATATATATATATATATATATATATATATATATCCACTTTGAGAAACATACTGATACGGAGAACTCTTACAGAATCCAATCTTCTGTACTAGAGTTTCCTCGTCTTTCGTTCGTATTCTCTAGCGAAATTCTCTAGTCGCTTTGTATAGAAGATACCAAAAGATTTGTGGGAAAATTCATTGATGTCCTAGTCTTATTAAAACGCAGTGTCATTGAGGAGGTTTGAAATGACGAAACTTTTGACAAGTTCAGTTTAGACAAAAATAATTTCATTGCGATAAAATAACAAGCTGAAACACAAATCGATGCTATTCTATGGAAAATATCTTGCATTGTTATCTTATTAATTATTATTGTGTATTTAGAAATAGGATCTCTTAATTGTTATAACGATTTATTGTCAGAATATAGGTGCTTTCTATTCTGTTTATACGTGTACAACTTGAACGTTACTTGTATAATAGTTACAGTTCGAAAATTCTATTTTGATGAAAGAAGAGAATATCGAAAACGAGCCGTGAGATAGATTTGATCGAACGTCCATGTACCTGGGGCTGCGGATAGGTTGAATATTTTACTCACAGGATATATCGATATACTTTGCGATGATAGACGTAAGAATAGCAAAGTAAATTTATGAATAAAATAACTTTCCTTCTTAATCCGAAATAAATCATGATATGCACTTATATAAAAATCACTGCTGTATCCAACGATTAAAAATATGAAATTAAAAGAAATAAACTGTATTAATTTTAAAGTGAATGTTAAACTCTTATAATAGTCTCTTGAAAAAACGATAATTCAACGACTTTGCTGCCTTTTCCTTTTTTAACTAGAATTTCGTTTCTCGATTAAAGGATGCTTGCGACTGCTAATTGGATAGACAACGTGAACGTATGTCATGGTGGATTCATGGTTAGACAGCACGTAGAGAAAACAATGAATCTTGTTAGCGGTGAGCTCCTGAAAAAGGATTAATTGAAAAAATGTCGAGATTTTGTGCACATGCTTGCTCGTGAAAAAGAGAGAGAGAGAGAGAGAGAGAGAGAGAGAGAGAGAGAGAGAG